>NW_021940813.1:9948894-9991928 GCF_001715985.3 Manacus vitellinus
CATCCCGCTCCCGCTCCGCCTCGAGGGGACGCGTCCCGGCTGTTCCCAGCGTCCTCGCCCGGCTTCGGTGGAGGTGTTTACGGGATCCATCCAGCCCTCCCCGGCCCCATCCTCACAGCCCCAGGGTGTCAGCGCAGCTGGAACCGGGTGCCGGCAGCCGAGGTGGGACGGGAATCGGCCTGGGAGCGGGCTGGATCCCCAGAGCCGGGACCGCCTTCGCCGCAGCCCCGGGGCGCTGGCGGAAAGCTGCTCAGTCAATGGGGCAAATATTTGAAGGACTTTTCATGGAGCCCTTCACCAAAGACTTCCCCGATCATCTTGGCTGCAACAAGGTGAGAAGCTGAAGGAAAGCACAGTGAGGGTAGGAATACACCGAGGGGTTCTCCACTCTCCCACATTTCTCCTGCTGGAAGGATCCTTTATGCAGCCTGAGGCTTTTCAGGCTGTTTCCAGGAAAAGGGAATAAGTAATGAAATGATGGAGTTTGGTGACCCACCGAGTTGTTCTGGCTGGTTAGATGGAAAGCTGGCTGCAAGCAGAGGATGGGTGGTTACAGCACCGAGTGACAAAGACTGTAACAGTAGACACAAAGTGGTGTACAGGGGGAAGAGGACAGCCCTAACTATCTATGCAGTGAAGAACCATTGCCACTCAGGAAAAAGGTCTTGGGAGCACAGTGGATTGTCCTCAGAAATGACAGCCGAGGAATCAGCATGGGACAAAAGACAAAGGACTGTGAGGAATTTGTGGATAAAGAAGGGAAGACGCAAAACAATTAAAATACAGATGGAGACCTCCCTTTGCCACATCTTTGACTGCATTGAAAGCTGAAGAGGAGAGCTTTACAGTTGTGCCAGGAGGGATGTGGCAATAACTGGCTGTTAGAATGTGGTATTGGCCCAGTTTTCACAGGCTGCCCAGAGCATCCTCCATCCAGTACATCTGCTGCTGCCCAGCTGCAGAAAGATACAGGCAAAATTCTTGAAACACCATTCCAGCTTATTTTCTATTTGAAAGTCTGTTTACTCATCCTGAAGAAATGGTTGCTAGTAGAGGAGGGAATAATCTTAATACACCATGCATTTTCTACCCAGTTTTCTTGATTTTTTAAAATCAAACTATTTGCAATTGACTGCATAATCCAAAATGCAACCAAAAGCTCGTTAGTACTGCTGAGATGAAAAGGTGGCCTAAGGCGTTTGGTTCTTCTTGAGCAGACACAACAGGATTCCCATCTGCTGCTGTTTTGGTTGCAAGGTCCTTGTATTCCCTGAAAGCTAAAAATAAAAATCCCTGACCTGTGAATCCCTTTTTTGAATGAGGCAGGTTTGGCAATGCTTTTGTTAGAGAAATTCAGACACTGAGTGATAAAACTCATGGCTATTTTACTGTATTTCAAAGAAACACAGAGTCTGCTTTGACTTAAGAATTCCTTGAAGAACCCACACTGCAACAGTTATGGGTTTGACAGTCATATTTAAGCCATTCAGTAACACCAGTTTGGAACAAATATTGCAGCATACACTAGACATGGCATTAGAGAGTTTCCTGTCTCAAACACATAGAAAATTTACAGGCTGAAGTTTAGAGCTAAGGATTAATTCTCACCTGCTGTTGTAGAGATCCATCCAACTCTTTTCTTCTACTGGAGTCTTTTACACAGAATAGAGCCTAAAAAGAAAACCACAGACCCACTGTGATTCTTTTTTGTTAGAAACACCATTTGCCATCTTTGGCTCAAACACTGGATCCACTTCCTTGAAAGCTGCCATACATCTGGGGGAAGCATCACCTCTTCCTCACGTTCTAGGCTATGTCTTGGCGACAATATTTGCCTGACAGTGCTTGAATTTAATAAATCAAACTGAAGAACGTGCCATGATCCCTCAGTTACCACAGCTGGAGGTCTGCTGCTCTGTGCATGCTGTCTTAGCCCAGACTCTTCAGCAGTGTAGGGGATGCCGTGCTGACATCTAAGCCAAATTCTGGGTCTCTACACCAACAGTGAATCCTTTAGATTTCCAGGAGCCTAACTATGTTTTGCTCCCAGCTTCATTATTCTAATTTTTTGTTTAACCTTTTAGTTCAATATATTTTCTACCAAAAAACCTCAATCTTCCGCAGTAGAAAAGTGTTTATAAATGGATCACCTACCCATTTGGATCATCAAGAGATTTTCACAGTTCCTCAGAATAAAAACCACCTGTGAATGCAGTTCCCTGTCTCTGGTGACCAGGGGCTTTCTAGTACTATGTGGTTCAGCTCCCTTCTAGACACTACAGAGCTCAAATTTCTTTGTCCTGAAGAAACACACCCCTTTGTTTCTACTAGTGTGCTCATCCTTTATATAGCACTGGGGATGTTTATCTTTCTTCCATTTTTATAATGACTTTCATTTTCCACCTGCCTCGCTGCAGGGATACCTGTGTCCTCTCAGCTCTGTGGAATGGGATGCCTGCTGTGATCACTGCCCCACGGTGTGCAGTGCAGAGGAGTTGATGCCATCATGGTTTCTTCCAGAAGGATAAGTACTGGCCCTCAGGGAGTGACACAGCCCCTCTGTCTCCTGTTGGTGGGCCAAGCCTACAGAGGGAAATCCTGATGTCAGCCCTGGCTCAGGAACTGAACAGCAGGAGATCCTGCAGGCTATCTCACAGGGCAAACTCAAAGCTCCATTACACAGGATACATAGGATAGACTATTGTATTTTGGTTGTAGGAAGTCTAGCAGACATCAGTATCACCAGTGCAGATGGGAAAGGTAGACGGGAAATGCAGTCCCTTTCACAGAATCATTTAAATTGGAAAAGACTTTTAAGATCATGAGTCCCACCACAAACCTAACACTGCAGTTCTGAGGCAAGGTTAACTTACCTCCTAGCAGGCTACAGAAACTTCAAGACACATTCCTTTAGTCAGTGAAAATGCACATCAACTGGAGAAAGTTCCAGCTGACTCCGCAAGGGCCCCAGTAACTTTGAACTCCAGGGACAGAAACCCATATGTGGAGCAGCTGCATTTGCTAAGTGTAATGCCAGTTAAAAAACAAGGTAGGCATTCAAGTTCAGTTGGAGGAAGTAAAGGATTCAAGCTGTAGACCAACATACTCCAGGGGTATCAGAAGGAAAGGTTACTACACCCACCTGATTGTCTTCACACATCTGCTGACAGGCAGTTCGGGTCATAAACCACTAATCACAGGGAGAAATCAGCCAGTTTGTTGGAGACATATGATTTGAACTGTTTAATCTCATCCCACTGCATTTGCTTAAGACAATCTGGAGACTGATACAAACAGAATGGTAAACTGAATCATCCCAGAAAGAGTTTAACACTCATGAACGGGCAGGGGTAATCATCCTGATTTGAAATGCTGCATTTGTACATCACTGTCATGGAAAAGGAGGTAGAGTCCAACAGTACCTCTGCTAGCAGAGTGTGGACACAGGGAGCACTACAAAAGTGCTTGCAACTATGCTTCTATGAAAGAAGATGCGATCTCTACTCGTATAAGAAATGTCAGCAAAAATGTGTATAAAAGTCTTTAAACTTTTGTTAATGTTTCAGCACAAATGAAAGCAACTGGTTTTTCATTCATTTTTCCCTGTAATGGACAGGAAAAAAAAAAAGAAATAAAAGTAAGGTAAAGGAATATTCACAGAAAGGAAATTAAAAATGAAAGATGAGTGGGAAAATAATACTAACTGATGATTTAAAATTATGCCAAAACCTAGACTTTATTCATTCTCTTTCAGGAAGAGAGGTAGCTCCAGTTCCCTTAGAAGAAGTCTGGATTCCCTCTGTGTGCTTTGCCAAAACGAAGCTAGACTTTAGTCAAGCACGAAGTACTAGAGTAAAACTCAGAGGCACTGAGTGAAATTACAGGGAAGGAAAATCAACTTTTTGAGCTATTACCAGGGGAGGGGGAAATTATGTTCACTACAGTTCAGGATAACAAGAAAAAATAGTATTGGAAAAATAAATCATCATTTTGCAATGTGATAGGGGACTGTACTTACATACATAGGGGACATTTCTCACAAGTTTTGTACCCAACCATCTAAGAAAAGTCAGCTAAAATTATTCAGCTTTCAATGGCATGTACGTGTTTAATGATGAAATTATTTCCTGTTTTTCAGATATAGCATAATACACAGTTGAACTTAGATGCAACTTGACTTTTTCCACTATAAATCCATTGACTTTTCACCTACTGCCAGTAATAAGCTACCTATTTCAGGAAAGGTGGCTCATTAATGTGAGAGAAGAAACATCTATATCACTGTAAAATAAATTATTAATGGGATTTGCTTGTTATTTGGATCCTGGCAGCAAGTGTAAAAATAAAGAAATACAGTGACTACAATGAAATAAATTAAGATAACAAAAGTAAATTGTAATTTTAGTGCTTATTCAGGTGGACAAATTTCTACATGAAAAAGAATATCAGGTGTGCCAGAAGCTTTACATCTGTGCTCTTAAGAGGAAAGCTTAGACAAAGACTATTATCAGTAGAGAAGTAATTAAAGAGAAAAGAGAGAGGCTTTCATTAAATCAGAAGCTAACGAGTTTGATTTTATCTTACTTCCAAAGTAGCAAATCAGTTCCTGGCAGTCAATGTAGGGGAGAAATATAAAGAGGAAGAATCAAACTATTGTTTTTGCAGTATATTGTTACACTTTCCTCCAGATAGGAGTAATTATTTGCTTTGTCTTACCTTTTTTTAAGTAACTTACAAGCAATTGCATGTGGTAGTAGAACAACAGAAAGGAAATCCACAGTACTTCATAGTAGAACAAAGGGCTGAAAGAACCTTATAAAATTAGGACCCCAAATTGGTGGTTAGGGGGGGCAGCCAACAATCAGCATCCTGAGGGAGAATAGAGGCAGGGAGTGCATTTCCCCTACCATTGCTCTGATAAAGTACACATATTTGATTGCAGAGCTTTTCAGCAATGGAAGAAGTTTTTCCTCAAAGGAGTGTTGATGAGCAATAAGACAAATATGCCTTAAGGACCAAGTAAATGCCACTTTGAGAGCATCTCATATGTGTCCAAGGGCACTGATGGGCAAAGACAAATCTCACAGATCTTGAGCATCAAAAGGAATAGATGAGGATTAAGAAGTTCTGTCCCTAGGGTGAATTTCTGTAGATTTTTCCTTTCCAGTCCTGATTGATAACCCCAAACTTCTAGAGGAGGGCTGTCAAGAATTTTGAGGTTTTGTGTAAAAAATGCCAGTTCATCTGAAGGGAGGCTTCTGATAAGGAGGGTGATTTTAAAAATATTTATTGACAGAAAACTATTTTTTAACTTTTGTTTATGTTGACATTTCCTACAGGAATTGTTCTGCATCTGCTGCTCAAAGCAAAATTTGAAAATCATTAAAATAAAAAAGTAATGGAAATCAAAATACCATGTTTCAAAACAAGGAAATTGCATGCAAATTCATTGACTTATTTTTTTGTTTATGGAAATTTCTGCTTTTCAGCTTAATTCAGGACACCAGACCATAAGAAAACCTAAGGAGCACTTTATGGAAGAGGGTATGCAGAGCCAAGATGCTTGAGATCATGTTTTACAGCAGTTTCCTTGAGGGGAGAGCAGGAGTCTCTTCAGAAGTTACTGATGTTAATCTGACTGGAAGCATCTCAGGCACACTGCCCTTAATGACTCAGCCTGCTTTTTTCACAACAGTCAGGTGCTGGGCATGACAGATCATGCATTTCTTCCCACAGGTCATAACATGACAGAAGTGTTTTCTGCTCTTTCTGTATTGCTTTTACTGGGGAAAAAAAAAAACAACAAACCAGAACATGCACACACAACAGTAAAACTGTAATATAATAATGTTATTAAAATATAATAATGTAATTTAAAACCCAAAACAGAACACACTCCAAAACTAGAGGTGTGTTGTTCTGTGTAACTAGAAGACCACCTGCTAGGAAGCAAGGAGAAAAGAGCAGACATGTATGAATGCAAAACACCATCAGCGTGGGTTTTAGTCCCCATGGCACTGAGGCTGCCTGTGCCAGTAGCCTGGGCATAGGTGAAATCCTGCACTATCTACCTACAAAATCAGTGCTACAGCCTGAAACCGTACTTTTTACCTTTATATAAACACAGTTTATGGAATACTGAAGCTCCTAAGCTTTTTTTCCTGTGAGTAATTAATAGAAAGTACATTATAAAAGTTACAGTCAGGAAAAAAGATGTTTTCAGTTTGGTGCTGTTTGAAAACTACCTCACTTCTATAGGTCTTGCTACATGCATGGGAAATTCATGTTTTAAAACCACTGAAAAGCCATAGGCAATGTCTGAGTTTGTAGCAAACTGTGAAGGTGAAAAAAGAGCACAAATATCCTGCAAATGGGACTCAATTGTGGATTTTTGTCCTGTAGTTCACACACAAACATACCCAAATGGAGAGGTGAACAGATTTGCTAGAGAAGCAAGAGCATCTGGAGCAGAGTTTGGCTGGAAAGGAAATGCAAACCCCTTCAAATAAACATTAGGCACACGTTTGTGCCTCAAGGATACACTATCTGCAGATGAAAACTGGAAATTAGGCTTCAGAAAAATACCTAAACTGGGCAGGAACAGCTGCATGGTCTGAGATGTTATGGAATAATTCACAGGTCACAATAACCCAGAAAACTGTGAAATTGTTAGCAAGAGTGAGACACTGTGTGTCTGTCTCTCACACATATCCCTTTCTTTGTGCAAATGGTGCTTGTACCTCTGACCTGTGTGTGTTGGGGAAATGTGCCCCAGACAGAAAATTGCAAATCCAGGGACAGCCCTTGTCCAGAGTCTGGACTTACAAACCTTGCTAAATTGTTTGTGATTCTACAGAACAGAAAAACAAAAACCCTGAGAAACTAACTTTAAAAAGACCCCATAGCTTTCTTTTGTGCATCCCTGGATGTTTGTGCAGTCTCCCTCAGGGGTTTCCACTGAGTGTCCCCCAGCTCACAGAGACCAGCAGGGGCAGCTCAGGCTGCCAGGGGGAAGCAAGGCATTGAAGAAAGTGATAAGGTCCTTCCCGAGGGGATGGTCATTTTTTGTGTTTTCCAGTATAAAACAGCTAAATACTCACATTGTGCTGATAATGCCTTGATAATGAATAACCTGTATCGCTCTGGGGATTTATGGTACTGCTTTCTTAAAATCTTTTGTTTTCTTTTTAACTTCATTTGGACAGAAATAGGAGTCTTGTGAATACAGTGAATATTCACAACAGCTGTGGTGTCTTTTTGGTTTCAGCAAGAATTTCTCTCATCCTATTGTAGAACTCAAGCGACCTTTCTGAGTTTGAGCTTTTTCATCTTTGCAATGGTAGAACTGCACTGGCCTGCAGGGCAGAGCAGCAGAAGGGCCCCTCCAGAGATGGATGCAGAAGGACGAGAAATATTAATGTGTTATTTGATCACCCCCCAAATAGACAAGTGAATTCTTCTGATATTTTTCCGTTTTGGAATTGTATCATCTTTCAACAATTCTTTAAAAAGTACACACCAAATCCAAATGTTTAGCTTTGCTGTGCAGAACTGTTATGATTTATTCCAAAGTATAGGGTTAAAGGCCTCCTTTGCAGAGAAGGACTGCATTACTATTAGCTGGCATTTGTATTAGCTGAAAGACTGGTTCAGATCAGCTTACTCCTTGAGCATAATGAGCCACAAACTACTATAAATATTCACATCCTATCAGCAGCTGTCACATCATCTTAGCAGCTGTCAGGGTGTACAGCTAGAAATTTGTGACTGTCCAAAGAGCAAAATGGAGTCTGGAGTAATATGAAAGTCATCACCAAATAATTGCAAGAATAAGTTCACACCAGCTGTAAAAAATAAACAAAGAGCATCATGTAGTGAGCATATATTTGTACTTAGAAGTTTCTTTCTCTGTGTGCTTCTGCCCCCTCATTTGAATGGAATCTGATAGTCATGATTTCATTTCTGATGCTTCAAACAAATGTGCTACAAAAATACCACCTTCTCCTAATTCAGCTCTGTCTAAGCATCACTGACATACTCCTTAAAGCCCTAACTCTCGTGACCCACTGATATGGGAGATTGTGCTTTAAGCAAGTTTGCAAAGACTTGCCAGAGATTAAAAGCAATTTGAAGTGTAATGAGTATTGTCATCTACTATGTACATACCTCAGTTTTATCTGAGTGCAGTTTTTTTCTACTCCTGGTGCACATTTGTCCCATTTACTTGAAAGTGCTGATTTGTCATCCTCGTCCATCTGGAGTAAACACACACATGGGATGTAGGCACACACCAGGCTCCTGAGTAATTGTGAATTAGGACTCCAGTTTGCAGAAGACTGCAGTGCAAGACTTCCAGGACACCATACCTGGCTTAACTCATGAGGGGTTTCTTTGGCAAAGGCTCAGTACCCATTTCATTAGGTGAAACTCAGAGCCAATCTTTCCATAAGGAATCAAAAGCATTATCATCCAGTAGACAGTTCAGAAAGTCCTGATTGTGTCTTTCAAGCTAAGATAGAAATTCATGCATCAAATGTCAGATTTTTGGTTTTCCTGCATTTCCAGAAGGTCCATATTGACCTGGTGGAAGACAAGTGCAAAAAAGATGCAGAGGCCACTCAGCTTTGGGTAGGGTGCACCTTGCACATCTCACTGGTGCAGCTCCTGTAAGGGTGGACTGATCTGCCCCAGACACAGCCTGGCAGCCCATCCTGGTCCAGCTGCTGGTGGCAGCAAGGTGGCATGAGCTGGACACAGGCAGGATGTAGCCTGGGAGGAGGATGTCACTCCCACACAATGCAGCACCCAGTGCTTATAATTATGTGAACAGCTACTCTGGCACTTTCACGGCAAACTTGAGAGGGATAGGAAGTCTGGGGCTGAAGAGAAGGAGAAATCCATGTGGTGTTTCTGGTAAGGACTGTGACCTCGACTGTGCAGGACTTGCTTTGGACTCTCACCTACAGCCAGCAGCTGAGATTTGGTAGAAGAGCAGCCACGACTCTATAGGCTCCTCTGAAGTCAGCAGGCTGATTTCAGTGGCATTTCTGCACGACTGAGTAGCTGCAGCAGCGTATCCCAGATGTCCACTTTGGTTTAGTATCTGCAAAGCCTCTTTTCACACCTGCCTCAGGACACTGTTCTCCCAGATAAATCTGTCACTGTAAATGCACATTCTGTATCAAGGTGAGTTTTGTCAGCATCTGTTTCAGAAAGGAAGGAGATGGTTTAGAGCCACTGGGAACTGCACTGCTGGCCACTTTCTTCTTATTTCTTGAACTATTTTCAAAACAACTGTTACATATTTCTCTTACATTTCATCATCTCATCTCAGGACATGCAATAGATACATTCCAGAGTTCCTGAGGGGACAAAGATCCTTAGAACGAGATTGTTAAAAAAAATAGGAAAGAGTAAGAAAAACAGATCTTTTGCATGCTAGTGAGGCAAATTTGTAGGAAGAGATAATTTAATTAGTCTGACTTGAGTAAACTGGGAAAAAAACAGAAAAGCTTTCAGATGTGAAGAAACATCAGAGACAGCAGTGTGTCAGTGACATGGCTCACACATTGTAACCTTAGGCAGCTTTTTAACTGCAACTAAGCTCAAAAGGCAAACCAATTTTAACATAGTATGAGCTCGGCTGTAGAGAGACCTTTTCCATACATCTCTCTCTTGGCTTGACAAATTCATTAAATATTTTCGAATACTTCTCCATTCCTGATAGCCTCCCTTTCTCTTCTCCTCATCATTTTGTTATTTTCTTAGAATATGTTTTTGGTTTACAAGACAAATTGTTCGTGTTAACGTGTAAGTTACAGGGTGTGTGGTCTATCTGAGACCCAAGCAAGCTTTTCTACTCTTGCTTGGCAGTTCCCATGGCAGCATCTGTTAACTCTCCCTTAGTCTAACATCCTTCTGATTTATCTCCACTTGCCTCTTCTATTATCTCCTCTTGCCACCAATTTCGTATTTTCTAGCATCTGACAAGTTGACTAGCACCTTCATATAGCAACTATCACAGCTCCCCCAGTGTCTTTCAGCCCTTGTTGACAGCTGAATAATTTGGTATCTATCCTGTTTCAGTACTGTCATTCCCGCATAATAATTTTCAGAGAATAATTTCTCTAATGCCCTTTGTTTCTTTTTCCCCTGTCTCACAGTTTTACAGGTTCTCCCATATTTACTCCTACATTTACTCCTCAGCAATTCATTCTGACTTTGTAAGTGGAAGCAAGAAGTTGAATAAGTTCCACCCGAATGCTGAGCTGTGTATTTTGATGGGGGGAGGTGCTGAAGTCTCGCCATAGAAAATTATTATCTTGGCTGACTGACAGGTAATACTTAGTGGCCAATTTCTGCAGTGAAAACATTTGCATGTCCAGAAAGTAATTTGTATAAACATTTGACAACAATTGCTTGGAATTTACTATGACTGAAAACACTCATGACAACAAAGCTAATTCAGTGAAATGCTTGCAAAAATCCCCGTTGTTATCTCTCTAGAAAGAACAGAAGCTTCATAATACTTAGTATTTAAGAATTAAATTATTTTAATCACTTAAAATATTCTGAGTCAGAAGGGACCCACAAGGATCATTGAGTCCAACTCTTAAGTGAAGTCCTTAAAGTCTTATTTTCTGCAATAATCTCAGCTTTAGCTCAAGATAAAAGTCCAATTTTTAAAGATATTTCTATCAGAAAAAAAATGTTGAAAATGCATTCTATATCCTGAAAATAAAAAAAAAACCACCAAAACACCACCATAAAAGTTATCAGAATACAGTAAAGGATATATATATCTTTAAATCTCATAATTGTCTGAACGAGGCTTGTTTCAGCTTACTTCGATAAACTAGAATACTGAAGAAAATTTATTCAAACCAAGAGCATATTTTTAATGATTTTAATGGGCTATTTTTGTAATACTTGACAAACCTGTTCCCTTTTAAAAAGTCGGGTATAATGCTTCTTGTGTTTAAAAATAGACATAGAGCACAGCATTTTTACGTACTCAGTATGGTTCCCAAATGCATACATGTGCTCCTGATTCTTGCAGTTCTGGAAGAAGGGGGTTCTCCTTTGCCTTTATTTGTTTTTTGCCTGCAGTTCCCGCTGCCAGTGGGGGCCTTTGTGGAAGCTGCTTCTATCCCACTGGCAAGTTATTGCTCTGTATAAAACTGTGTGGGGATGACGTTTCCCTGAGGAAACAAAATCAGTAACCACCTCAGGAGATCAAAGCTGTGCCCAAGCAACTCATTGCTTTTGTGTGCCAGTGCCAGTTCTCTGCCCATCCCTATCACCCATGTGCAGGACACCCAAGAAACATCAGGGGATGTTGTCTTAAAAAACCACCATGCTGTCGTGCTTGTTAAACAGAATTACAGGTGGACTGAGGAGGGACAGCACCCTCAGAGATCATCTGCTCTTGCTCCCCTGCTCAGGGCAGGATCAGGGAGAGTAGGTTGCTCCAGGAGTGTCCAACAAGGATGAAGACAGAAAAAGGAGCCAGAAGACAAATATTAGAGAGAGGCAGGGTTCAAGCATTTCACAAAGCGTGAGCTCCACTGAAACTGGAAAGTGGCGTCTTCTCATTGAAAGTTTTCATTTTAAAAAATGTGTGACTTTTTATGACGACAAAATTAATAAGTAAAAAGTCCTAATGGTACATACCCCTGATTCACTTCTACAACTATGCAGTACCTTTCTTTCATTCCTTAGAATACCAGTACATTTTTCTTCTTGTTCTTGCTTTCTTAAACAAAGCCAAGTAGTATCCATGATTCTGTAAAGAAATGGACTTTTGATCCCATTCCCTTGCATATTATTTTTGTAAGGGCCAGCCATAAATCAATCTGCCACTGCATTTTTTTCTTTGCAGTGAAGTGGTACAATGTGGAGTGCTCTGTGGCTAGAAATGTAATTGCGTAGACATAAATATCATAACCATAGCTGTCCTAGGGATACTTATCTCAAGATGTCTCTCTGTGTCCTCCAGAGCAGTAACTGTAGCAACCGAGGATGGGACAGGGGGAGCTTAAAAGTAATGACTTATCTGTTCTTGGTAGATGTCATAAGCTTCAGGAAAACCATAGTGGTCATAACATAAGGGGCACTGTTGTGTATTGGAGAAGCTTTGAAGCTGTTGAAATAAAATATGAACCATTAAAGCTGTTCAGGTATTTTTTAGCTTCTTGTTTAAGGCACAGATGCTGAAGACTGCAGTGGTGTTATTCCATCTGTTAGGCCATACTTTCAGGCTGCCTCTTCTGAAGGAATAAGGAAAACCAACACAAGATGAGGAAACACGGTTTTTGTGATGCTGTGATTTATAATACTCATGCTTTGTGATTCAGTTAGGATGTTAAACATCTTTTACATGCAAAATAGTAGCAGTTTCCTTCTTGCAGCAAAAGGATTTTTGATGCAAAAAAAAAAAAACAAAACAGCTTAATGTGTGGGGTAGAGTTGAGGATCAGGAGCCCAGAGGTGTTAGCTAAAGGAGGACCAGTGTGCACCCAGTGCAGAAGGAAAGGACCAGACCTAGAGAGGAGGCGATCCTGAGGCCGAGCAGATGGGGAAGGAGGAGTTGTCTGGACAGCCTGGCATGGGCACTGCAGCTGCTGCTCAGAAATTGCAAAAAAAAAAGTGCCTTTTTCTTTTTTTTTTGCAGCCAGTTGAGGAATGGGATGTGATTTTTACAGGTGAGCTGTAAAAATCCTGTACACAGGAGTGTCTTTTTCCACAGAACAATATGGTTTATAAATTAATTCAGAACCATAGATAAAGGGAATGTGAGATGGAAGGTACAGCATCCATAGTATGTTTCTGAAAGATGAGCAGTGTAGCTCAAGACAAAGAATCAAATGGATGCCCGTAAAGTGATTCGTTCTTACAAACTGTCTGGGGGAAAGCAAGACTGTAAATCAGAGTCCTTTAGGAACGTGGTGAATATCTTTTCGTGTGTATCTGCTGAGAAATGATGGCTTTTGCTTGTGCAGCACTGCCCATGTTTATTGTGAAGAGGTTTTCAGAGGCTGCTGGACTCTGGCACATCACTCCTTCAATTGTCTTACAGTCACAATGGAAACCGTCACACAGCATGGGGGAAAAGAAAGCCCTGCATCAGGTATTATTCTTCCCTAGAAAACTATACTGTAGTTTAAATTAGCTAGGTGCTTCTGACCCCTTATTTAAAACGTATTTGCACTGACATCCTGAGAAAGGACTTCCGCTATTTAATTGCACTGTCAGTGCCAGTGCTTTCAGCCAAAACCATTTGGAGTTAGACCTTTTAATAGAAAGTGACAATTTAAATTGCTGCAGTAGCAGCATAAACGGTGCTTAAAGTCATTACTAACTTGATGCTGCAGTTGGCTCCAGACCAGTTTATTAAAGGAAAAGAAAGTGGAGAGAGTAGGGGAAGAGGAAATTAAGTGATGAATCATTAATTCCTCTGGTATTCTTTGTGACAACAGTAGCTACGATGAACGAATTTACCTGTGTGGTGGAGAAAATGCATAATCTCTGCTTTGCTTTGCCTTAACCAACACCCCTCTGGAGGGAATCGGCGGCACGGGTTTGAGCTTGCTTTCCCATGGGATGGTGTCCTTGTCTCCATAGGGTGGACATCTTTTTTGGGGTCAGGTCCCACTCCTTTGGCTGCCAGGGCAAATCCTCCTGTTTAACCTCCTCCCGGGGCCAAGACAGCTGATACCTGGAGGGGTCGCCTCTCACGCTCCCTCTCCGGGAAGGTCCCTCCCGCCCATCGAGATGCCCTCGGGTCTGGCACCCCGGGGAACAGCTTTGCTGGCAGTGTGCCCCAAGATACGGGGGAAAGCGGGTTTAACAGCGACCCTCGCGGCGCTACCCCCCGCCCCGCCCGCGGGGCTCGGGGCAGCTCCGGGGCTCGGGGGGTCCCTGCCCGCGGGCTCGGGGGAGGACGGGCGGCCCCCGGACCGATCCCGCACCGCCACCTGCCGACCGGGGCCCGGCCGGTGGCTTTTGCCATGGAAAAGCTCGGTGCCACCGCAGAGGGACTGGGGACGGGGAGTCTGGGGGAGCTGCCGCAGGCGGGGCTGGCTTTGCATGCAGGGGGATTTTCAGAGCAACTCCCACCTCTCACCCCTTCTGCCTCTTGCTGGTCACGGCTCCAAAGAAAGGCTCTCAGCAGTGGCAGCCTGGCAGGTCAGGAGCACCACGAGCTTTCTGAGCACACCTCAGCTGGGAAAGTTGCACAGCCTCCTCTCATTTGGAGACATCCCTCAGCACCTCTCCCCAAAGCTCCCCAAGTGTCTCTTGGTGTTCAAACCCTATTTTCGCAGCCGGGAGCATCATGTGCTGATGGAGCTCCTTTCAGTGATGGAGGAGGAAAAGTTGTGCATTCCTGAACTGGCCATCATTTGATCAGTCAGCAGGGCTTAACTAGGTCTTGGCCAGGCCAATCAGAAACCAAAAGGAAACCCTGTGGTTTCTGTCCCTTAAACTGGGGAGCCCCAAGAGGGAACAGGACTCCTGCAGGTTCCTAATACTGGTTCCACTAACAGGATCACAAGCCTCTTACTGCTAATGAAATAAGCACTGGCACATCTGATGAGGCTTTGGATACAAGTATTTATTTATTCCCTCCTATGATGGGGAACAAACCTCCAGCTGCACGGAAGCGGACGCTCGGCCAGGGCATGCTGGCCCAGGGCTCACCATGGGGCTCAGTAGTTGAGATGGTGTCCCCAGCACTGCTGGGGTGATCTTGCACCCCTGGAAGGATTCTGGGCATCCAAACTCTACAAAACCCATCAGGATGACTAAAGGATGGACATGGTGCCCTCAGCATTGATCCTCTTTCTCTACTGGAATCCAGCCTGCTGGTTAATGTAGGCAGAACCTTCGGGACTAATTGCATGTTACCTGCCATTTGCATCACAGCTCATTGTATACTCTTCCAAAAATTAAAAATAAATCAATAGAAAGGGAGAAAAATGTTATTTTTAGGCACTTGGATCTCAACTCTTAGAGGCTCCTTTGTAAACTGGAATCACTGTCAAGTTTCAGTCAGGATCAAGTCAGTTTAGTTTTCTTTTAAGAAAGAGCTGTAACATACTGAACAGACATCACTTGCCAAATATTTCTGCCTTTCAAGCACTGATGTATTTCACAGATGGGTGTATGTTCTGGGGGACATCACTTCTCCCACTTGTAATTATTTGAACACAGATGGTAAATCAAGTCCTTCCTTTCCCTGAGAAGCCAGGGATGGTCCTGCAAGTACAGGGTATTTTTCTTTGCTGGGAATGGGTCTTCTACATCAGGAAATGCAATGCAGCTAGAGCTTGACTGCTAGTGCCTCCTTCCCAGCCTCCCTGTCTCCCTGTAGCAGAAAGGAAATCTCTTTTAATCCAGTCCTTTCTGTAACTGACTCCCTGAAAGTGGCCAAGCTTGTCCTTGGGTTGCATTTCATTGTCTCCAGCTCATTTAAAAGCTCCCAACTAAGAAAAGGAGTTGCTGCTCAGACCCTCCTGCCAGCCCAGCAGCCATCCCTCCCTCCAGCCAGAGCCAGAGGAGGAGAGAGTGTTACTTTCCATCCCTGTACTCAGTTGTCAGGAGGCCCTGTGACCCAGCACAAGTTGGGACTTCTGGGAAGGCGGCCAAACCAGGATCCTGCTTGCCAGCCTTGCCAGAGCAGGCACTTAACAGCCACGTTTTGGGGAAGGTTTCGATGTGCATTTGAAGGTAAGAGTTGCCTGGCCTCAGTGGTACGGCTTCATCGTCCCTCCCACCACAGGCAGGAGCCAATCCTGCCCTCCTTCTGTGGTTCTCTTTAGGCTTGCCTGGAAATCTTGGCACAGGGCACTTGCAGCGCAGGCTATTTGTCTTTCTGCAGCAGTCAGCTTCTTCTGATGCTTCCCAGGCTCTGTGCCTGCACATGTGAATTTGTGGTGACAGCCCTGAGCCCTGGGACTGCTGTGACAAGAGGAGGACAGGGTTCCCCTTGCTCTGCAGTGACCATGAGACGGTGTCACCACCCTCGCTCACTGGGTTCTTTTTGCAAGGTGTTTGTTTTACTATAGGAAAGTCTGTTGCATGGCAATATAGGGTTTTTTTCTGCATCAACGTTGGGCTTATTGTGATACCGGTCAACTGTCCAGTGGAGTGACAGCTTTAGGTTACTGCTGCAAAGGAGCTCATTGGGTCTGGGCAAGTGTCAGCATTGCTCCTACTGCCCACAAAGAATTCACACTGCTCCTTGTCAGAGGCTTCCTAGCAAAACTACTGCATTAAAAGCCAAAGAAGTAAGGGAACTAAAGTACTCCCTTAGTAGGGCCACGATAGATCAGCAAAATGGTCTTAATGATACCATAATTACATTTAAAAATAGAGTAAATATATAGAGTATATATTAATTTTCTCAGTTTCAAGAGCTTCTTTATTCTTAGCACTCTCTGCTAAGACTGCTTCTGCCAGTCATTTGATTGGCTGTAACATCCTAGCTCTGTACCTGTGAGTGCTTGTTAGTTATGATTCATCCTTTCAAATGGATATAATCCTGGCATTCCTTGTTTCCCTGGGCTATGTCAAACAAAATATGCCCCAGTTTTCTTACAGCTAACTTCACAAAAATTTTTTCTCGTGCCAGTGCAAGAGAAAATTCAAGTGTGTGTTACTCCCTTTTTTTGCATGTCACAGTGTGTCTTTTCATCCATACTTGTTTCAAAGGACTCTGGGCACACCACCAGGCACAGGTTTCCCCCAGGGCCTGTGTAACACCTGGCAATCCCAAGAGGATCACAGGTGGCTTTTGGTGCCTGGATGTGAGCAACTGACCTGAGATCAAGAAATCCAAAGAGGGTGAGGCAGGAGTTTGGGACCCTCTCTGCCACTGTACCTGTAGGTTGTTCTTTGAGCTTCTAGCCAAGCTGATAGACTTTGGTTCGAAAATCTCAAAAGAGCACTTTGTGTGGCTTTCTGTTTCCTGAGGCAGGAACATCCCCATTGGAAATGTTCCTGTCAGGGCTTGTTCTCTGGTGACCTGTTTTGGGCAGGTGACCTGTTTTTTTGATTATGGAGTGTAAGTTTTTCAATTCAAAACCTGATTTCAAGCATTTGGCTCCTCAAAATAGACTCACTCGGGCTCCTCAGCCCCTGGCCAGCACGGGGGCATTGGCCACTCAGGACAGTGGGTGGGACAGACATCCCTCAGTCGGGAGGCAAGGAAAGACAACACCACAAAGGAACCACAAAGGAATCACTTGTCTGAAGCTGTTCACACCCCACCCTTGGCTCCATGATGGGGCTGGTTCAAGTGAACCTCAAACAATGGTTAAACCACAGCAGAAAACAAGGTGAGAGGCAGAGCAGGGGCGAGCAGAGCAGGGGCGGTGGTATGAGGGGCTTGGCTGTGGGGGGTTGTGCTACCACACCAGGGGCAGCTCAGCAAAGGGCTCTGCACTACCAAGGTGTTGGAAATATAAGTTGTGTTTGTTGCATTTAACTCTTTTCCTGTTCCCTTCAGGTTCTTTCCTTGGTCCTAATAGCAGCAATTCTTTATCCTGATTTTGCCCAGGCTTGTGCTGAGATGACCCTCAAAGTTTTGTCTTTAATAGAATGGTAACAGTTTTTCCAGATTTGTGGAGTTTCCATGGGATTCCAGTATATATTACAAAAGTCTGAGTGCTCCATGGCTTCTGAACAACCCATGCTTGTAGTTTTTAAAGTGCTTGTTGCCTATAGAAATTAATACCATTTCCACAGGTCTGGAAAAAACATTCCCAGCCTTATTTCTACTTAAGAAAAAAAACTATCAGTGCTTGCCTTTCTGCATCAGCATTTCAAGGAAACCAAATCAACCAACCCACTCTTCAAACTCCTCAGAAAACAAATGAAAGGTTTTTGGTGTGTCTGCCTTTTGTGTGTATTGACTACTACTTCCTTGCTCCTGACTCTGCTGACTTTCTTCCTGGTTCCACTCAGCCCCTCCTTGGTCAGTTTTCCACTTGTCATAATTGTTAATGTACTGGTTGTATCTTCTATTAATGATATATTATTTAATTGCTATCTTTAACAAGCCAGGGAACTGCAGTGAGCTGTTAGCCAGCTGCTTCTTTTCCTAATTAGTGACACAGCCTTTTGGCTTGCAAATAAGGCTGTCAAAGAACATTCAGGTTGGCATCCAGGCTTTGGGTGCCTTTGCTACTGTCTCCCAGTGAGGGGGAAATCACCCCCCTGGGAAATCACCAGTGTGGGCTGCAGGTGCCTGGGCAAGTGGAGGAACCTTCAGCAGAGCCTGGCAGCAAAGCACTGAGGCTTCCACAATTAAAGAAACCAAGGAAGAGGGGGACATCCTAGAGGAAGGTGGGATTTGCTCGTCTGCATGAGCTAGAGCTGGTAACTGCTCCTGGCTCTTCCTCACAGCAGCTGGAATTGGGTGTATTTATCCTCCAGTGCCCTGAACGTCTCTGGTACTCAACGTACAGTTTCATAGTGAGTGGTTGAGGAACATTAGGTAGATGGAGAAAATAAGGAAACAAATCAAATCATGAGCAGATTGCTGGCTATGCGGCGTGACAGCTTGTTACTGCAAGGAGTTGCCCAACGCCAGTCCAGCTGCACGATGAACTAAGATGAGGAATGAGTCAGCTTTTCCTAAAAGCATCCAGGGAGAGTAAACTAATTGGACCAAATATCCTGGAGATATCTGGGCCAGCAGACACGCCACCTTCTCAGGCAGGTATAGACAGAGGGCAGAGACACCCAACAGCACTTCTGCCATGAAGTCCATGGGGACAGAGGGTTGGTGCTGTAAAGTGGGATGGCCTGTGCCAGTGAACTGTTACCAAAGCAGTTCCCATGTCCCTAGTTTAATTTAACTGGGCTGAATCATTCACAGAGCAGTGGGAGAAGCAGCCATAAGCCCTCTCCATCCCTGCTGCTGGCCAGTGCCAGCCCTGCCAGGGAGCAGCAGGTGGAGAAGCTGGACAGGGCAGTGAGGATGGGGAGAGGCCCAGCCCAGGCATCGTCCCTGCTGGAGCAGCATCACATTCACACATCCCAGCAGGAAGGGAAAGGGAGCAGGGCTCCTGCTGGGACTCACACATCAGAAGAGGCACCAGGAAACACATTTTATTTTTTCAGTTCCAACAGCCCCTCTTTTGCCTCGAGGTCTGGTGGGGCGTTTTGGGGCAGTGCAGTAACCACCTTGCTGAAAAACATGAAGGCATTATCAGACGTTTAACAAACATCAGTGCTTTAATATAAAAACAAACAGGCATTAAAATGGATTTTGTAGACCTGCCCTCCCTTTCACTGTTGCAGACTTCAAGGTAAACGTGGCTTTCAACCACAGGAGGGACTGAGCCACCCACACCCCAGCACTACACAAAATGAGCTGAAGGCCAGGGAGCAGAAGAGAAAGTTAAAGTGCAGTAGAGCTGCAAATGACCGTGTCCCTCAGAACAAGGCTCCACCTCAGAACTGGCATCAAATAGACTAAACGTTCATTAAAAGGAAAATATTTTGAATTTTATTTTTTCACGTTATTATCAAGTACACAATTACAATAATGTCACACATCCCTATATGGTTCTATGTATTTTGTTTTTTTCTTTTGTCTTTTTTACAAAGTGTACAGAGGGAAGGACGTATACAATATTTAACAGGGTATTTTCTACAGAACAATAATTTATATTATGTCCTTGTAAAAATCTGTACCTTTTTTAAACATTAAACTGAAACATCCATTTTATAGCATTTGCTAAGCAAATTATTTAGGAATTAAAACTAGCCTGTAACTAATGTCATTAGTACATTAACAATAACTATAATTTCATTTTCTCTTTATACAGACAAATACATTTTACAAAATCCACTTGACCAAACCCTTAATTATTTAAAAAAAAAGTTTCAACATTGTGCTTTAAAAAAAAAAAAAGTGTTTATGATTCCAGGCTACGTAAGAGAAAGAAAATGCGTAAAATTGTGTTCTTTGTCTTTCAGCTTATTTAAAAAAATAAAGTTAAAATGGCTAAAATCCTCAGCAATGCTATGGGAATTTATGCAGATTTTGTACACTTCCCAGGTCTCCAGTTAGAAAATGCTTGAACATAAGAGGGGAAAAAAATAAGTCACAGGCGGGTACTTTGCAAGAAGCGAATGGGAAATCTCTGCTGGGTTTTACTGCATCTGATTTGGCATCAGTAGGCAACGGACAGCTACGGCCATGTAGGAAATCCACTGGCTTCAGCGGGGATTTCAAGGAAGGCACAATGCAGCACGGCCAGGTATTACACACTAAAGGGTCACGGCCCACTAGTAGCAATATTATACAAGAGCACAATGGGCAAGTCTGGGGACACTGTCAAGCAGGCATTGAAAGAAAAAAACATCATACGACACAGATAGTGACATGGCATTTGACTGTCCTGAACTGCACACTACAGACAAGTATTTCAGATCACAGTGAGACAGGAGGGGCAGGGCTCGGTAACAAAACAAAACACAAAATGCTTAGAGGACACACATCCGAAAGGAAACTTTTGTCCCTCTATCACCCCGAACTTGGGATCATCACTAAATTTTGATTTGAACTGGAAGTTCACCTGCCTAGAAACAAGAATTAACACTGTGCCAGGCTCTGAACCCTTTCCATTAGGGAATTGCTGGTTACAAATCTATCCTAATCTGGCAGGCAGCTGGGACCGAATTCTGCAATTCATCATCAAACAGTGGCTGGGGTGGGAATTTGAGCAT
The DNA here is from genome assembly GCF_001715985.3 of Manacus vitellinus. NCBI lineage: Eukaryota > Metazoa > Chordata > Aves > Passeriformes > Pipridae > Manacus > Manacus vitellinus. The sequence continues at coordinate 9,969,637 of NW_021940813.1, forward strand.
GGGGAGCAGGGCCAGGTCCTAAAATCTGGCATGTAATTAAACAGTTTGGCTTTTTTGCTCCACAGTTGTTGTTAAAGTACATGACTTCATGCTTGGTACATTTATGCAGCAATTACCAAATGACATGGCGCTACTTCATAATAGTCTTCAGGTGCCAAAATTGCATATAATAATTGTAATATTCTCCCAGCTGTTTATAAACAGATTAGAAGAACTGGGTTAATTCTGGATACTGTACTAATTAATAAATAGCAGCTGAACACAGCTACTAATGGCTCAGGAAAAACATTCAATTTAGTAACAAAACTGCTTCTATCGTAAGTTACTTTTCTTATTAAGAATATCTACCTTACAACATCTCTACTCCTTATGAACACGTCTGCTCTGCTCCATTTCCCTCTTAAGCTCTCACTGTAAATACCTGCTTTCCAAAATCGAGGCACCTCTCGGTCTTAAATTTTATTCTAAAACAACTCACAATAAAAATGTGACTTGAACCACAAACTGTTTTTTAAAGAAATACCAACACACATAAAAGCATAAAGTTTGAGGTACATTTACCGGCACATACAGACAGTTGTGATCTAGTATTAACTCTGCAAATGGAACACGAGTATTTTACGTTTCCAACATTAAGACAGAAGTAAAGCGAAAAAAACCCAACTCATTTGTAACACACAAAACCTTTCAAAGAAGCACAGAACAATAAATGTACTATTTGAGTATACTTTTAAATTCATCCAAGAAAGATAACCTCCCCAAACCACTTTTTAAATATTTTTTCTCTCTGAAACCAGAATTAAAACACAAATATTTTTCTGCAACAAAGTGAGATTTGTAACTCCTCAAATAGAAAATAGTTAACCTGCCACAAAGTCTGTATAGTTAAAACAAGACAATCAGGTGGGCCCTAGTGCATTTACTGTCAACATGACAATTCCCCATTTTTTACACACCTCTGACAATTTTATTGAAATGTCATATTTTTAAAATTCATGACAAAACTGCATTAACATGGACACTGAGTATCAACGAGGTCAGTAAGATAAATAGATCTAAATAAACTATTACGATTGAAAAATTCAGTAAGAGACAGGGTTTACTTTATTAAATGCAACTTTATTGTTGCCATCTTTTCTTCATTTATTAAACAAACTGAATAGAATTCAGAACACGCTATTGAACAAAAGGTATAAAAGTCAACTAGAAGCAATAATCCTATTTTTATACAGCAACAAATCAAATGCACAGTATTTTTTTTTTGTTGGGTTTTTTGTTTTTTTTTTTTTTGGGTGTGATCGCAGGTGATTGGCTTTAAAATAAGCTAACTGCCTGAAGGGCAAATTTCCTTTATAATTCCAGCCATAAGTCTGTGAAAAGGACTTTAAGGCAGCCCAACATCTTTATGATGTCGCATAATGTGCTGGTTCTTCTCTGAAGGCCTTCGGAAACCTTTCTTGCAATACTCACACCGGTGAGGGTAGTCTTTTGTGTGAATGGAAATAACATGCCGTTTGAAGCCTGAGGCGTCTGTAGTGCTATACTCACAGTACTCACACTGATAAACTTTCCTGCCACTGTGTGTTTTCATGTGTTTTTTCAGCTCATTTTGCTGCCTGAAGCCCTTTCTACATCTCTTGCACCTGAAAGGAAGATCCTTTGTGTGAACTGAGAGTATGTGGCGACTCAGAATGAACGGATCTGCGATCTTAAAGTCACAATGTCTGCATTGGTGCAATTTTTTACCCTTGTGAGCCGCCACGTGTTTTTTCAGTTCCGAAGGCCTGTGAAAGCCTTTATCACACATATCACACTTATGAGGATAGTCTTTTGTGTGGACTGAAATTATGTGTCGTTTCAGATCACTCGAGTTTGAGCTCTTATGGTCACAATGCAAACACTGATGTGTTTTACTTTCCGGATGCATAAGCGTATGCTGCTGTAGCTCTTTGGTATCTGAAAAAGTCTGGAAACAAATATCGCACTTGAGTGGCGTTTCCTTACTGTGTTTAGTCTTTACGTGGGTTTTCAAGTTGGAGGAGTCGGCAGACCGGTACTCGCAGTATTGGCACTGGTAGGGCTTCTCACCAGTGTGGATCCGCATGTGCTTCTTGAGCTCCGAGGGATGGCGAAACCCTTTGCCACACTCCACGCAAATGTGAGGAAAGTTCTTGCTGTGGACAGCTAAAAGGTGGTGACTCAGTAACCCTTGCTCCGCCGTCTCATAATCGCAGAATTTGCACTTGTGCATTTTATTAACTCCTTTGTCCCTGTGCACCATCTTGTGAGTGAATAAAGTTCCTGCATGAGAAAAGGTTTTCCCACACTCATCGTATTCAATAAGCTTTTCTGTTTTGTTGGTCAGCTTATGACTCTCCAAGTGGTTATGTAAACTTATTTTTTTATTCGTAGTGTAATCACAGTCTGTGCATCTGTATTTCTTCTTAGTAAGAAGGTGCTCCGGGTGGTTTTTCATGTGCCTTTTCAAGAAACCTCTAGATTTAAATTTCTTTCCACAAATCATGCAGGGGTAGACTGTCAACGGATGACCATCAGGGCCAATGATTATTGCTGAAAAACAACAAAAAAACCCTTCATCAGTATTATACAACAACATTACACTTCAGTAAGTGTCAGACTGCAATGTTAACAATACGATGAACTGCTGAAGGAGATTGGACACAAATGCTTCACTATACAAATAAACAAGCTCGTTACTGGGTTAGGTAGAAGAAACTGAAGGAATTAGTACTTTCATTCATTTTTATTACTAAGAGAAAGGAAATACTGTTTTTTGATGGAGACAACCAACGCATCCACCCCGCCGTTCTTCAACCCAATTAATTCTATTTTCAAGAATTCTGAGTTTACACACTAAATATATGCAGAAACCAACACTGGTGCAAAGAACAGTGACCAGCTTGTTAAACTGAGTATTACCTAGTAAGCAAAACACATGATCTTCTTTGACTCCTCACAGATCTGTAGATAAAAGTTTAATCTGGTAGTTTAATCACCTACCGCTGACTACAATTCGCATGTCCCCAAACTAACACCTCCTTCTTGTGCCATCTGTCACAGTTACAAACTGAAGAGGTACCAAGCAGGACTCAATGAGAACATGTTTCACATAAAGATACCTCAGAGCTTTGGAACTTATTTGCACTCATCCATCAGCCTGATTTGTTTACCCTGAATTTGTCTAGGCATGTCAAAAAAGCTCTCTTTTCCAAAAATGTTTTATAAGGAGAGCTGACTAAGTAGTTGAAAATAGAAAAAGCCAACTTTAATTTACCCAATTTACTGACTCAGTGCTAAACAAAACAGAACTCCTACAGTTAAGTCAGAATTTGAAAAGAAACGTATAATATTATTTAAGTCAAGGCTACTAAAAAACTAGTTGTGTGCTTTTTTCAACTTTATCAAACCTAATAAATAATTCCAATAATAACACAGTACCAGCAGAAACCAAATAATGCCAAAGAGCACTTCTGTTCTCACAGATGCAAAGAAAAATGTAGGCAAGGACATCAAGGCAATTTACTTCATAATTAAACCAGAAAAGGGTATAGAAGTTACACTACCAAACATTAATATACAATGTTCAGACTTTCCAGTTACCTACTGAGCTGATAGAATGAAATGCATTGTTCTATAAATTTTCAATAAAAAGGGTTTTTAAAAAGCACTATTACCATACACCATTTCTCTAACATCTCCCTTAAAAATGTTACATTAAACATTAAAATTGGTGTGGCAAATTAAGTGTATAGGTTTTTAACCTTCTGATATGATAATGATTTTTTCCTGTGTCAGAGATGGTTTCCTTCAAAAGGCCCATCATAATCCAAACCATGTAATTAAAATTTTTAAAAATAAAATACGTACTCATTTATAATGTAAAAGTGTTGTCAGCAAAGTAATTGCCCAAATCACTGGTTTTACGGGACATTGCACACGCTATCAACAAAGTGCATCCGTTTATGGGCAAGTGCCTAGAGTACAGCCAGCCACCAGGTACTCACCTGTCTGATACTGCCTGGACTCAGGTCTCCTCTTTTTCTTTGGTTTTTGCTTGGCCAACCTCCCAAGTCCAGATGACTCATCTATGTGCAAAAGAGCACTTGCAGTGCCATTCCGACTTTCGATGCCATCGTTATTATTACCTACCAAGGTAAGTTAAAAAGTCACTTACCACCTCTACAGATAATTCCAGCACAAACTCAACAGTGGCAACAACAGAAATGATAAACTATTATCTGGACATTTAATCAAACTGTAATATTGTACAACATGAGCTGCAAAGTGTCTCAGTATGTAAATGACGAATTACGTTTGCTATTATGAGCCTGGAAATACTGGCCGTGTTAACCCAATTTTACAGGAGTTAATAGTTTTCCATTACACAGAGACTTCTCCTTTAAATGCAGCATTTTCTGCATGTCTTTGGTTGCTAATTATACCCAAAATGTTTAACATTGGTAAATAATAGCATGTCACAATATTTACTGTGCCTGATTTTCTTCTCAGGCCTGAAATACATTTGTGTGTGAGCTCCTGTTCACTTCTGGAGGTCTGAATTCACCTGACTGAAGTTTGTCACACACAAGTTTCTGAACTGGAACTGCAATCAAAGAATCCTTCTGAACAGCCCATAAAGTGGTACACAAAGTACACTACTTACTATTTGTACACCTGATGCTTTAGCACTTACAAATTCTTTCTAGTGGGAACAAAGAACATGCTCAGTGTTGTATAACAGAAAGAAGGAAACAATCTTTGCCTCACAGAGCTTTGTGTTTAATACACAAATGGTACCACTGTATGTAAAACAAACATGAAAATTACAAGCAAATACATCTATATATTTGAGAAGGTATTCATTGGACATCAGTTTAACACTGGTGATTTAAGAACATAAGTAAATTCTAATAATAAATTTTGTCGTTAAGTATTTACTTGAATCAATAAAAGGTAACAGTTCATTGTGAAAGCAAAGCACACAAATAAGATAGGAAGACTGAAATAGAAGAAACTGCAAGATGCTCAATAGCTGTTCCTTTTGTAGAGTGCAGAGAATTAATATTCATGACTAACGTAAGAAGACTGAGCCAGGCACAGGCATGTGCAGAGTCTGAAGGTTATGATCTAGATGTCAGCTCAAGTGTTGAGCAGCAAATGTGGCACCTTAAGAATGCTGAAAGCAAAAATCCATTTCACATCTTACATGTAGAAAGTACAGTTTACAACAGGTGCCTGAAGAGTCCTTCTAGATTTAACAGAGAACAGGCCCCAAACACTTTCTAATACTGGAATAAAACTGCAAAAACTTGCTGGAATATAAAGCACAGTGAGACCAAGCTTTGCTACAATAAAGCAACATAATAAATGTAGCATTTTAAGATGCCATTGCTATCAGCTCTAAACCCTCCATAAGCGGTGAAGAGTTCCAAGGAGTGCAGATGACAAACCTCTGCCGTTTTTCCTGCCTTCAGGCTTCATTTCTCCCCATCCCCACCATCTCTCACCCTGCATGGTACTATTTACTACCCAGCATGCAACTGTTTCCCACATTCTTAAATGCTCCTTTCAATTCCATCTTTCACCATTCTTAATACACTGTTCAACTTTCTCCTCCTCCTCCAAAATAATAGAATGTTCCAGCTACAGATATTGCTTCAAGTTCACTCAATTTCCTTTTTAATTCCCAGTCAACCTGGCATCTGACATTTGATCTCCACTGAAGCTGTGCTCACCTAAGGCCTAAAATAAGGCTTTGGGTGCACTACCATCCATGCCCCAAACAACTTTTAGCACAGGTTGCTCCATGAAATCTTGCCCTTCCTGACATATGTCCAAGATTCCAGCCCCCACTGCATTCTCAGCACTTCCCTGCCATTTAAATGTCTCCTGGCACCATCACCCCAATCCACATCACACAGCCATGTAAGTTTTGTCATTTACTTCACTATTTCTTTTGTTTTGTTTAGAAGGAGAAAAGGGCAATACAGAAACATTTTGGTCTTAAGACCAAAAATTTTGGTCTTAAGCTCACTGAAGTTTTGGAAATCAGTTTGTGCACTAGTTGGTGCTCAGATACCAACAATCAAGAAAAATGGTTCTGAATGCTGGAAATATTCTCAAAATTGTGCTATAATTTTAAGATGTCTCCCTCCAAGTTCTTTTTGTTCATCAATTATTTTCATTGGTGCAATCACATATTTATCTGATCCTTCTAGAAAGCACTTAAATCAAGCTTAGAGGTCAGTGCTGCTTTTCACTGTTACACTGAATCTTATATATTTCCATTTGCCTTCCCCCCCCCCAATAAAAATATTCAGTTGTATTGCCAAGCCAGTTCTTGCTATGTCTTAAAACCGTGAGGGACAGATGTATTTGAGATGCAATTTTTCAGCTGGAAGCTCATGTACTTCCCCTTTTACATCATGAAAATGTGAAGCTAAATGCCTGTTAAAACAGGAGCAAGAAGAAGCCTGCCTTATAGCCTCTCTCTTTCTCTCTTTTTAACGATTACTATGCCAAGAAACCATTCTTCAACTAAAACTTTAAAAACAAACACAAAAGCACAAATAGTCTACACTACCCTCTGAAAAACCAATCCCTGACACTTTGCTACAGACAGTGTCACCAGGAAGAATTCCTTCAGTATTACCTACCATAAGCTGCTGCCCAAGCTATGGGCATGAAAGTTTTAATTTCGGTGTCATCAATTTGCTGTTCATGGGCTGCTGCGGCATCCTCCTCTCCTACAATGACTTCCATATAAACCTCATCAGCTATTTCTGCAACATCTAAGAGGAAAAAAAGTCAAGAAAAAATTATTAGAAACACTGCCCTGCTGAAAATGAAAAGCCCTGCTCCCAAAGGAAAGCCACCTACTTACTTAAGTCTTCATCTTCGTGCTGAGAATCATTTACAGTCATGTAAACCATTTTCTCCCTTGGAATACGAATACTGCTGTTTTGATCGAGTAATCCAACTGCGTGGTCATTCTCTGGCTCACTCTCCACAATGTCTACTGTGCCCCCTAATTAGGAAGACCAGAGCAAAATATTTTAATTACAGTTTGTTCAAAATCTATGCTAAACCACAAAAAACTGAAAGTTTTCTCACTCTTTAATATCAGACCTACAGGTCTTTACAGACGACTTGAGAGAAATCACAGTCTCATCATGCAAAATTTCAAATGTCAGGTTGGAGTATTCTAAAACAAGTGTGTTTTACCTAAATCGTCTTCTCCAGGATCTGCTTTGAATATATAGACCTTGATGACTTCTGGACAAATGCCATCCACTTTACAAGAGCCACTTTCTGACTCTGCTTCCATGGTAATTTCAGCAGAACCTTCATGTTCTATCTTACCAGCATCATCCACTACAAAAACAAGTTATTACAATTACCCAGTCATATGCAGACATACATGAAAGACTTTATTAATTTATTACTCAAATTTGGAAGCAGTTTAAAATTAAAAAGTTGTGATAAAGAACCTACCCATAAATTTTTTTTTCATATCCTTGAAAACAATGTCAGTAAACACAAAAATAAATTCAAGCTGTTATCTTTTAGTTAAGGAGGAAGTGCAAGAATGCTGCAGTGATGTGACTAGAAGCATGAGTAACACACCAGACAATGCTAATTAGGAAACTGTGATCTTCAGCAAGATAATGGTAGGAAGAAAGTGCACATCAGTACTTACTCTGTGGAATAATTTCACTTATTCTCAGTTTTAATTGCTTTCTCCTTCACAACAAATAAGCTATTAATTTTTCTTTTCAAAAGCATTATCTGTTGCTCAACCCTGTCTCTAATGCAAGTGGTGCTACTGCTGCCTGTCAGACCTGGTTCCCAGCAAAGCCATGTGACTAATGCTTCTTCAGTTGCCTGGAGAGGAAACCTGAATGGAAACTACAGGAAGAAAACCCTCACGAGAAAACTTTTCTCAGGCACTCAACAGCTGAGGGATGGAGCAGCACCAAAGCACTGCCCTGGTGCTGCAGTGCTGGTGAAGCTGTTCATGGTGCCCGTGCTGAAAGGGGCTTGGACTTTCCGCTGCAGCCCCCTGTAACTCTCAGACTTTGTTCTCCTGCTTTCCGGAGGGCACCGACACCACGCTCCAGCCTGAACTGCTCTAACTTGCCTGGGCCTCCCCCACAAATGTGGCTAAAGGCCAGCTTTACAAGGAACACGGCTCTGATTTGAGACACACTGTACACAGGCACCAGTGTGCGCACACACCACCCATCTCACATTACCAACAATGGGTTTTCAAAAAAAGAATACTAAATATCCCTTCACAAAAACCAACTCCAGCATCTCAAGACCTTTAGAAAATCTCCCAATTTTGAGAAGCCCCATAAGTTTTTTGAGTGTCAAGATTATGAAAGTACTTTTAATGTGACTGCATACTTTTTTAATTTGTGACTTTATTGTTCAAAAAGTCACTCCTGACAGGGCTCCTCAGAGTCATGCATAACTTCAGTTCATGACAATAAGACATGAAATTTATACTAAAGGAAGTCTAAGAACTGTCCGATAAATGCTGTAGAATTTTTAACTACCATTCCTAGCACATATCAATTATTTAATAAAGTATGCTTATTTTACTAGTACTCATTAAACTATCCTCATAAATAAATCACACCTTTACTACTCAACAATTACAACTCTTAAATTTACTTTAATATATACTCTAAAAAAAAGGCTCAAAATGTTATTACTATTACTTTCCTGATGTGAAATTAATAAATTAGCCTTTAAATTAGACAAACTAGGATGTGTTGTCTCATGTATCAAACACAACTGTATTTAAGTACAATTTCTCAATCACCATCACTGCTCACAAAAAATATGAATAACATTAAATTATAAAGTACTACCATAAATTAGTCTTTCTCTTTCCTTACCAAAAGAGCAGCAGAAGAAAACAATAAATACTCTAATGCCAAGCTGACGATCAATGGGCATTGTACAGAATACTTCAAGCACTAAGGTGTTTAAAATATAACTTTGTGTCATGGGACAACATAATGTCTTGTAGCTGAAAGCCTAAAGTATTTAAAAAGTAAAAACCTTAAAATGTTCCTTTGTATCACATTAACACTGTAGCTCCACAGTACACATATTCAGTTATTAACAGATTTTCATGATTTGTTCATCATATCCAAGAAATACCAAATGTCCCTGGAACTCTGACAAAAAGAAAGCTTGCTTTTGTTCCTACACTACATTTATGTAGTTGCTCTCCTTTAACTTGGCCGTTTCCAGTGTCAGGCACGTGTATTTGGAAGGCTTTCAAATCAGTGTAGACTGACTTTACACTGCTGAAGCCAAAAGGGAAGTCTGGCACCAAGATGAACTGATGCTGGAACATATTCACGAGGAAGGAAAATTATGGTTGAAGCAAACAGAGAGAGAACGAACCTCTGTGCACCATGTGAAACAGGCTGGTTCCTTTTGACCACACCAGAGTTTTTTACTTCTATATATATATGGAAGTATCCATCAATAAAACCTTCACACAAAAAAAGAATTCTAAATCTGAAAAATATGCTCCATTTATGCTTTGAGGTAAGTTCTCCAAGATTCAAACTAATCTCTTAAACAACATGATAAAAAAAATTGTTACACAATTTAGGGTTTGTTTATCCCTGAATTCCCTCTGTATTCAACAGTGTTTTAAAAATGTAACAACTGGTTTAAATATTTTTAATAGGGCCATTAAACTATAAGGAAATTGATGTGTAGGAGGTACAAGGCCAACTTTTCTCATACAAGTGGAAAAAAATTACCCCTCTTGACAGGTGGTAATACTTACAAAACTGAAGTCCCTGAATGGCTTGAAAAGTAGTAATATTTGCAGTATAGGAGCAAACAGGTAATAGGAAGAAAAGTAGAGTGGAAAGAAAAAGGTAGGAAAAGAGATAAAAATTAAAGGAAGAGACAAACAAGGTGAAAGAGAATGGGTATCTATTACAGAAAGTATAATTCCCAAGGTATATTGTCCTATGGTTACATAAGCATTTAGTTGTACTGAATCATTGATGTTCTGGCAACATTTATGAAATTTGATTTCTATTTAACACATGTTTCTGCATTCTGCACATATCTCAGTCTCACAATCAGAGCAAATGATATCCATAAATACATGACTGATCAATGTTTGAAGTTGGAATTCTGATGATGTTTGAATTTTTCATTTAAATTCAGAGCCCATCAAGGGATCCCACAAATACCATGCATGGCAGATACTCTCACATTGCTCCTCTTTGATATTATCCCTCACCCCCCCCAAAAAAAAGCCAAAAGTACTTAAAAGTATTAGTTAAGCTTCTAAGAGATGACTTCCTTTCAAGTAGAGCCACTGGGCATTACTAAACTAATCACAAGTCACATGCTAGAAAAAAGTTCAGGCCAGCATTACTGCAATGCTGTCATACTTTGTGCCTCTATTTTAACAGATATTATCTGAACTAAAAACTTTAAATATCTGATTTTTACCCCTCTAGTAGCTGGTACTTCAGAAAACAAGTAGATTCAGACTAATTTTCAGAGTTAAAAAAAAGGAAACATTACTAGACACAACATTATTTCATGTGAACTGCAAGAGTGCAGTCTATGGTTAGTTTGCCAACATTCATCACAGACTTCACCGATTAGACCAGCCTGCTCTTTGCACACTATGAGCTGCAAGAAACAAATAAATATGTGCTTCTCCAATGTTGCAATCATTGCTTCCATATAAAGATAAAGCCAGAACTGTTATTAAAAGCACAAAGAAATGAGAAAGGTGTCACACAACATGAAATATGTGGCGTATTTAAAGCCTGTCTAGTTACCATTTACACTACAAGGAAATCAACAAAAAGAGACCAACAGATAGAATAAGGAATAGAGCAAAGAAATAAAAGATATAGGCAACATTAACAACAGATACTTTGTTTGGTATGTATTCTAGCATGATGACAGCATTTATCTCCTAGAAAATATTACATTTAATTAAAAATCATACAATAAACTAAAACATCCATGGAAAAATTATCTCCTATATCTTTACCCTTCTACTAAAATATGTCCAATGGTATTTTTGGGACAAGAACAGGCTCCTATGCATTGATAATAAAAATCATATTTAAAGCCCCATTGAGGCCAGTTTTCCTAAACAGAAGCACAGATGCCAGGCCGAGATGCTGCATTTGCTTAAATGGTACCTCTTTTGTTTAACCATGACACGTACGCTTTCCCAAGAAGTTGGTTTTAGTTTTTTTATATTGAATATTTGATGGATCAGCAGATACAGGCTTTGTACCCTTGCAGCGTTTTACTCCTAACTAAAAAATGCAAATACAACTGCCTTTATTTTTAATGGATTCCATAATAGTTTACATCTATTCTTTTCTACTATTTCTCCTCTACATGGGATTAATGAGGAAAATAAAAGGATTGTAAAAGATAAAATTCACTTAACTACAAAGAAACCTTTTTCAAGTACACACTGCTAATTGCTGAAAACCACACTGAAACAAGTCTTACCATCAATCTAAGACAAAGTATCTCTACACCAGTTTAACAGATCTTAAAAATGTATCAATAGAGCAATTAGACAAGAATCATCTATTTTGTTAGCATTTATGTTCCCAAATGGTTCTCTTGGCTGCTAAAAAAATGTGTATCATGTGATACTTCCCTACTTACAAAATAAACAACCCAATTTAAACATTCTTAATGAAAAAGCTATTACTAACTATTCTTTTCTAAAACACATTAAAAGCACTCTGTATTCCCCTGATTTTCTTCAGTTATCTGCAATAGAAACATTTTACTTCTACTTTACTTGACAGTAGACAATTCCTAGTCCACTGAAGAAGTTATTTTTACTGTCCAATTACTTCTTGAACAGCAAAGCAGGTTTCCTAATCTGTCAGGAAACAGGAATCTGCTCTATTTTGATTTTAATCCATTGCCATTACACATATGCAGCAGTATATTCTGTGTGTCTGTCCCCCCAAGGTAGTAATCTAGCAGAGGAGTAACTTCTGAGCTCCAAACTGGCATCTAACACTTGTCCTGCTCTCCCCAGCACACAAATCAGACTGAGCTCTGAGGCATCACTCAGCCCAAGGCAATTCTTACTTCCATCACCTCTCCAGAGCACCCTGAGCTGCAACAACTGTTGGTGCCATTCTAGTGGTCAGACAGAAGCATGGAAGCAAGTTCTACCTCAGGGAGAGAAAAACATAATTTCCTGCATCTTTAAGAACCTCCAGGGAAAACGAGGGAGGTGCTTATTTATGCTAAAAAAGTAAATAAAAAGCATTTTGTTTTCCTGACTAGAAGTTGACTGGATGGCCCTAATGAAAGCATGAACTTCATGGCTTTGTTCATCAGATGCACTGCTTTCATCTAAAACATCCAACTAGGACAAAAAAAGGTAGGTTACACCCAGGCCTATGAAAAGATGCAATCATTCTCTCTCAGTGAGTCACCCTGGGTTCTGACTCCTGTGAAAAGTGTTAATTCAGATACAGCAAACAAGCCACATGTCTAACTCAGAGAAAAGTGAGGATATAGATGGATGGACCTAACACAGCTCCTGCATTTGCAAGTATTTAACTTCTTAAAACTACAGCTTAAACTTTGTGAGGCTGCCCTACTCTTCACTCTCTCCAGGCTCCCCTTGTCAAACTTCTGTGCCTCACTAGTTTTATTGCAATGTAAGCGTATCAGGGTACAATTTTCTGTCTTATGGAATATGTTAATGCCAGAGAGAGGATGTGTCTTTCCCAATCTGAATAAAATCAAACAAAGAAAAATCTCAATTTCCATCTTATGGCCAGGTGCAAGGAACTACTTTCCTTGGTTAGTAAATGAAGGGTGTTTGTTTTGACAAACACTAGTTATCTCACTTACTGTTTCACTCATTGAGAAAAAATTTTCCAAGCTACCAAATAATTAGTACCAATGTGAGTCACAGCACAATTTATACTTTCCTGACCTAAGTCATGAACTGGCTTGTTATGGAACATGTAGGAGGAAAAAAAAAAGATTTATCAAACCTCCTTGAATCTTTTTCAAGCTACTAACCAGCAGCAGTTTGCATTCTTTGTTGAATGAATATCTGATTCTGCTCTAAGTGCCCCAAATCTACTATGGAACAAAAATTAATCTTGAGGGCAAAGACAAAGTATCCAAAAAAAAAAGTACATCAAAAGGTAACTGATGATATAAAGCTGTGCCAAGAAACATTATCTTGGAAATTAAAAAAAGCAAAGGCATATCAATGCCAAAGCTAAATTAAATCTAAATGGGAAAAGAAATATTAAAATTGTGAGCTTATTGAAGCAAAGTCACAGAATGAAACCCCACAGGGACTGTAATCCTTGAAAAGACAAACCAGTTTGAAACCAAGAAAGAAGCAGAAACACAACATTAAAAAAAAATACCCAGTCATTTCAAAGCAGATATTTTCAGGATAAAGCTAAGCAAATTATCTTAAGGAAATATATGTAGACTCAGTTCATTAGGAACAAAAATGGAAATGCTGAAAGAGAGCCACAAGATAGGAAAAAGATAGCAAAAAGATTTTGCCAACAGCTTCCACTAAAGAATACAGACTGAGAAACCTACAACAGAAAGAACAGTGTATCATCCCCTGCTTTCCATGTGCCTATCTAAAAGAAGACAGGCAAAGGCATTCGGACAAACACAGTCTAGCTCCCAGATCTGGGAAGCAGCAACATCTGGCTACTGTAATGGCAGACAAGATTACATTCCAACATCTGCCCCTGCAGTTCAGGGAGCTTTGCCAGAATCAAACATAAATTTACAGGTTAGGATGAAAAAATCCAAAACCAGGCTGTGATGTTGCTACTTTTTAAAAACCACTTATTACTAAGCTCAGCTGAAGAACTGAGGCAGGGAACAGATCAATGAACACATCCACTACCGATGCAAAAAAAAATTCAAATAATGTTTCCGATACAACAAAGAGACTATTTGGCAAGACAGCCTTTACTTGATAGAAAAGAACTAGACTCTGCCTTCACAACTAGAAGAACTTGTTATGCAGGCTTTAAACACAGTAGGTGGTAGTAGGGAACTTCCCTTTAAAATGAACTGTTAGAACATACTTTAAATTTTAAACACAAATAGAAAGGATGTATGTGCTTTGTAGCATAACGCTTGTCTTAAATGCTGGCTTATTCAAGGTTCTGAATCTAAACAAACTACACTGCAAGACTATCAAGAGACATTTAATAATAAATAAAACACGAAACTGCAGAAATACATGACTGAGAGTACCCCAGCACAACTGAACAATTACATTCCTGTGTTTCTTGCCAGTCAGTACCTGTTGACGACTGGCACATCTCGGACTTCCCAGCTAAGCTGGGATCATCCAATGCAGCCTCTACCACGACACACTGTCCTCGTTCAGCCACTGCCAGTGATGAACAGGACACACATCCACCCACCCCCCTCACCTGCATTTACACAGACACATTTACCAAGTGCTCCCAGGAGGCCTCGCTCTGCAGGAGGAACCTGCACAGAAAAGGAGAGCAGAGACCGGAGCAACAGCACCTTAAAGGGCAACAGTCCAGGATAAGGAACAGGTAAGAATCACCACCAGAATCAGGCCCCAATTATCCATGGGTGGATTATCCAGTTTGTTTTCTAACTCTGCTGCAGGTGCAGAAGCATTTGAGCTGCTTTCCATCTGATCTAACTTGGGTCCAGCACCAGAAAGTTATATCTGCAGCACACTTGGCAGAGTACATTTATCAGTTTGGATCAGTACCATTTCAGAGAGCAGCACCACTGACCTATTTCACCTCAGTACAATCCTGCAGCTTACTTTTACAAGATTTTATGTTATCCATATTTTGCACTATCCCATTTAATTGTTTTCCAAGATAATAGAGAATTAACTGTACCTCATATAAACTCAAAACATGGCTGCACAAGGTTACTCAAGGAACTCAAGGGATGATAAATTAAGAAATGCAGTGATCCTAGGTAAGGAGAAGCAACATTAAAATCCATAAGTAGAGAATATTAAAACAAGTTATTATACATTTCAAAAATATCCAAAAGTAAAGAAGGAAAAAAAAGGAGAAACAAGGGGGAAAAAAAGGAAAACAAAAGAAAAAAGGTAACTGAAGCAGAGTACGAAGTACACCTCATCAATGGAGTCATTTAATGCCAGACAAAATTGAAGTGCCTGAAATGGCAATTAAACAAACCAGCCTAACAAGGCTCTTCTATTCCTACAATAAGTAAATGTTAGCAGTGACACCCTGATGTTCCTAGGTACTGCACTGAGTAATCACTGTAATAAGTAACAGAGTAAGCTCTAGTTCACACAGACGGATATCCTCAGTAGAAAAAGGATTGATGATATGCCTTGTTTTTCTCCACCATCTATTTAAGTCTTTTGAAATACGATTCAAATGGATTGTGCCACTGTTCCTAAGGGAGATTAAGATATTCATAGTTGCTTTTGAGCTATGAGCAGCAGTAGCTACTCTTTTTGTTAGCTGCATAATTCTGTCCCTTGCTTAATCAAGAGAAGAAAACACATCCTAACAGCAAAGAAAACCATATTGTTGTCTGTATCTAACAATGAATGGGGTGCAAGGAGCGGGGACTTAGCAAAAAAACAAGACAAGGATAACAAATTGTTGTTTGCACTTCCAAAAATCAGGGTTTTTACTCTTTTCCATTAAATATTTTGTTTACTTAATGTCTTGGCAATCATCTTAGCAACTTGCACATACAGGTATTTTCAAATACTGTCACTTTAATTTTCTTCCAGTAGTTATTAAGTATATGCCATTTATTTTACTGGAATTCTTACTCTTGTTCATGTGTTATAAATTGCTAGAGAGATAATTTATAATCAGATGTGTATTTGTCAGTATTTCTCTCCACTAGCTTCACCAGAACTTTCAGCTGGTACATGTTCCTAAAAATGCCCCTATCTGAGTACATTTGTGAGATCTGCTTTTCAATTAAAAATACAGAAAATCTGGTTTGGGAACTTGTTGTTTTACGCCCTCAAGCACTACCCAGGCTGATATCACAAGAATTTTGATGGCTTTATCCAAACACTTACAGGAAATCATAAGGTAATCATCACAGTTGCCCTTCTCATCTTGATGTTCCACAGGGATTCCATTGGCATCGATCACTGCCTCTGATGCACAATCTGCCACCAAGACTTCCTCAGAAACAACATCTGTTCCCAGAGTATCGGTGACAATATCTGCTTCTTCAACATTATCATGAACTACATGTTCAACGTGTCCAACTTCAGGGACATGCATTGACTCGCTTGTCAGCACATGTTCTGGTATAGACATTGTTTCTGCTGTTATGTCAGAAGCTAAAACATCATCTGGGACAGTGCAATGAGCCAAAGAAACCTCTTCGGCTACGTCTGTGTCCAGCACTTGTTCAGGAATAATGACAGTTTCAGACACATCTGGCTCCTCCATGATATCTGGGCACTGAACATCCTCGATGACAACATCCTCAATGACATCCTGGATTACTACAGAGTCTGGATCATCGGGAACAAAATTATGCACGGTTATATCTGAGTCGACTACATCTGAAACAAATACTGTTTCCTGTACTTCCACAACAATCTGATCTCCATCCATATGTGCTGCATCAGCTCCTGAAAAACATAATTAAAATAGCAGTTAAGTTGAAAAATTGTCTCAAATGAGGTGGTTAATAACTGAAATTACTTCTGTTTCATTTCAACTTTTACACTATATTGCAATTTAGTAAAACAGGCATGATAGCATGTGAGCAATTAAGATAGGCAGACACATGAGATAAGTTAAGTAAAAAGTAGATGCTAACATAACTAAGATGAACAAGGTTTTCTCTCCTGGAAAAGATCTGCAATTTTTAGACTCTCCCCCAATACCCAAACAACTACTACTTGAGTGAAAGAACAGTAGCTCATTCAGATTGCTCCGAGTAATAAAAACAACTATACAAAAGCATTGATGCAGCACAGCACTTTTAAGCAAAGACAAAATAAACAAGTCAATTGCATCTAATTCGAACACTCTTATCTACATATTATCTCCTGACAGACCTGTTGGATCAAAAAATGCATTTGGCTCATGTGGCTGCAATTCAAGCCCATCTTCATCCATGGCCTTTAACTCTCATCAGTCAGAGTGTCTGTAGAAGGTAAAGAAAAAAGGTTATTTAACTTGCATTAGGCAAAGAAAGTTGCCTCTCCCTGTGCACTGAAATGCTGAAATTCTGGGTGCATGAAAGTTAACATACAGCACCTCATGACTTTCAGATGAACTAGACTTCACTCAGGGTCCCTCTGTTTGAGATTCCAGCAATACTACTCCAAACACCCTGGGGCTGAATAAGAGGAGTGTAAGATCCAACACTGTGTCCATTTCTCAAAACCCCACAGCTTCACAAACACAGAAGCAGCTCATAACAAAATGTGAAAATATGATTTCCTTTTTATCTTATAAAGAAAAAAGAAATTAAGACAAAGCCTAGACAAGTTCATACTCAAATCCTTGCTGGATGCTGGGAAATACAGCATTGGCAAATCAATAAGGCTCAGTAAGGTAAGCTAAACACAGACAGCTAATAATCCGAAATGAACATTGGTTTTGATGTCTCCATGTTCACACTTGGGCAATTGGGAGGAATTCACTCTAATGTCACTTCAGGAATTGAAATCATCAACGTAAATGGCTTCCAGAGCATAACATCATATGTTTTCAAACCCAGATCTGTGAATATTTTCAAAACTCCTGCCCAAAGATTAAGTACCTATTTGCAGTTGTATTCAAAAGTATCACCAATTCTCAAAAGTTTCTAAATGTCATGTTCTACCAAGTTTTTTGAACGAAATGTCAACATTTCTTCAATGTATAATTACTTATTTCAGTCTTCTTAATAAAAGAACCAAACAAGACCACTAAGTTGAAATACTTACTAAAATGTGAAACTACAATTTAAATTTTGCTGCTTACTTATCTGCATTATAATTAGGATCAGGCAAACCTAGTTAGGTAAAATACAATCTAACATAAACTTGTGCTACTCCTTTGCACTGAGTCCAACCAGTTTTCTAAGTGTGGAACCAGCAAGAGCCAACAGAATGTTCCTGCATGTTTCTGGACAACTGGAAGATGCAATTTTCCTTCCTCCAAACATTTTTCACAGTGACAGGCAAAAGTCATGCCATTTTTGTGATATTATCATAAAAGACAGAGAAAACATTAAGATTCTACACATTCTTTCCATAAGAATCATAACTTTTCCAAATTACATCAACTACATTTACATTCATTAAGTCTCTATAGGGAAACTGCTATCCAAAGGAAAAAATTAACTAGTTCAAAACACAAACATAAAACCATAATCTACAGCAAGTATTTTCTAAACTTCCCATTTCTTAACTCAAATTTTCTCAACTCTTCATCTCTGGAACTCTCCCTTGGGGTGTTGTCCAGACTCTGGTGCAGTCACACAGGCCTTGTCTCTTACACAAACTCAGGGAGAAATATAGCCAGACACTGAGCTGGAGGAAAAGCAGAGGTGGACTAAAAATATTCCAAGGGATCCCATATTTGTGTGATGCTCAGCTGGAAGGTCTCTATATTTTAAAGACAGCTATGCTAACAAATCGTTGTTGTATCCAGCTGGACGTATATCACCTCCCAATAATTGTGACTGTCAAGCATTTCTGTCAGAAGCGCCCACTATTAACAGGAACAACTCCTTACATGGGTACTTTTTTTCAGAATCAAGAGCAAAAGAAAAATGCTTCTTAGCCTCAGATGCAAGAAATAGCTGGACTGATGGCAATCAACCTCTGCCATGCCACAGAACCAAGAAGAGAATAACAAGGCTCCATACAGTCATTTAAGCAAGATTTATACCCTCATTGGTTTCCTTCCATCTATTCAGTATACCCCCAGCCAGTCTACTATGAATGTCCTTCCTATTCATCTTGTCATATTTCCTGTGTTGCCTTCACTGTTTAGTTTCTTCTTTTCTGTTGCTTCTTTTCCAATTTCTCATAGGCCTTCAACTATATTATGTTCTTTACCTGCTAATTTCATCCCGCCAGCTTCTAACTAAAGCACACTCCCATCATGCACACAAACCTTTGCTACTCATCAATTTGTAGCCAAGATTGTATCAGCAATTGGAAGATTTTTTTTTTTTTTTGCAGGAGGCAGAGGGGACTAAGGGTTGGCTGAAATAAACTTGCCTCTCTCCTCAGGCAACACATACATAAGAAGATGGAACCCTCTGTCCGGCTCTCTGGAAAAAGTCAAGAAATCCTTTGTGTCTGTGCTTTTTAGGACTGCATTATCACACATTTTAGCCTCTGATCAGCTGTGACCCAACCAGCCTGAGGAGTCAGTTCACCACTGGCTACTGGAAGAACTGGCATTCATTTTCTCCGCTTCCTGCTTTCACCACCCACCTGACAATCACTCCACCACAAATTCCTGCTTCTCATGATTCATGCATGTACTTTCTCTATTCCATCCTCTCCCCAGATTCCTCACTGTCTCTGTAAGAGAGGCACTCCTTCACTGTCCTTCTGTCTATCCTCTTCACCCAGGAGACAAGGAAGCTTCCACCACTACTTCCCAGCTTCCTAAATGTGCCCACTGACACCATCTCTTCCCTGCCACTCCTGCTGCTGCCTGGTGGTGTTCAGGATGGTGCAGTTTCACCAGCAGTGACAGCACAGCAGACCCTTCACCTGCATACTGTGTAACTCTGGGACCTCTTCAGTACCAGCCAGGTCTTCTCACCTACAGGGGCACAACGTGCTCAAAACACAGGCTCTGCCTCCACACAAACTGAAGGTGCCTCCTGGGCACATGGACTTTCAAGTCTGAGTCCTAAAAAGGCCACAAACGTCTGCTTTGGTGCTTTCTCCAAAGAAGAAGAAAAAACTTCAATGTTTTCACTCAGTGAGTCTCTCGTTAAATAAGGTTTCTCATAATGTGCTTTTGCACCCAGACCCAGCCAAGAAATTAATGTACACAAATTCTTACCCCTGTGCTGGACCATAAAGACTTTAAAAGTGCTCCATAAGGGCACAGGCTCCACACCCACAGAAATTTGCTGCAGGAAGAGAACCAGAAGAGGATGCAGGCACTTAAAACAAGAATTAACTAAACTATCTAAAATAATAAAGGTGCCCAAATGAAAATCTGTAGTCCAAAAAGCATAAAATAATTTGTCCATGGTTGAGGTAAAAAAAAAACCACAGAAAAAAAATCCTGAAATCACTTCAGGGTTGGAGCATTCTAACCAGGAGATGATAAAATACTATTTCTTCCTGCTTGCTCTCCTTCTGACCAGAGGGTGAGCACAGGGGCACAAGATGCATCCACACAAAGGAAGGAATACCAACTGCACCTCTGTGACACAAAAAATACCAGGGCTGCTTCTTGCAAGCACCACAGCAATGAACATCTTCAAATTCCTTGGCAAGCACCCTAAGCTCTGTGGTTAAGGCTAAGAAGCAATTTCAGCAGTTCATTCTCCTGAAAGATTTCAAGAAGGATGGAAACTCCTCTCAGTTCTTTCAAAACATTCTATCTGACACTTACCTCAGGAGCAGTTTCTGGAATCGAAGTCAACAGAATCAATTTTTCAGTTCAGTTTGGGAACCCAAACTCTCAAAGAAAAGCAGGTGCCCAGCCATGTCCCTACACTTAGTCCTTCTCAGCTGTGTATCTTTCTTCAAATCTCAGTAACTCTGGAAATGCTCTTCTACCACTTCAGCCAAAAAAGCCAAGGCATCCAGAATCAGGTTTTATACCTCTGCATCTTTTACTTTGTTTGGGTCCATGCCAGCTTCACATTGATCGAGAATTAATACAACTCTGAAATGCACTTAATTCTGTCCATAAAGTTATTTTTTACCAACTGATTTTTACCTGTTTACTCAGAGACTTGGCTGGTCTTGGCATTATGGAAGTCAAGGCAACATTTTCAAGTGGAAGGGCAGATGGAAAATTACATATTAATGGCAGAAATTGTATTAATATATTAGCAATAAAATAACCTTCCGAAATAAAAATGATCATGAGAACAATCAGTCAAGAAAAGCAATGCAGACAGTGCACTAGTCTTGCCCCACTACAGATCCTTGACTCAACAAATCTAGCATGGTACTGAAGATAAAATAAAAAGAAACAGACGAGCTGACAGGTTTTGAAGAGGGAGCAACTTTAAAAATAGAGTTCCTTAGAAGAAAGAGCTTTAATATTCCACAGAAACTGTCAGTTTCTCTTCTCTGACAGAAAAATAAAAAAAGGAAAATGGGGAAAAAGGAAAAAGAGAAAAAGGGGAAACTTCAAAAAAGCCATCCTTATAAAAAAGAAATACATAAGATAGTTCTTTGCCTAGTCCTAATTTGCAATAAGGCCACAAACCAGATATCCACGCAGCAAAACCCTGACCCTTCCCAGAGAAATCAAGGCATAAACAGCAGAATTCCCCACGTGCAAGTGCTGGCCCCTACCCACGCTGGGATGACTTAGTGTACAGCCATAACCACGCTCCCGTCGTGCCTTGCTACATCCCATTAAAAACTGCGGCACGCCTGGCATGTCCCAATCGGGTCAGAGCCCCGAGACACCCGGGGCTCCCCGGCAGCTCCGGGCTCAGTCTGCTGCAGTGCCACAGCTCTCCTCAGGTGACCCACTGGTGGGCAGTGCAGGGCACACACACACACACACACACACACACACACGCTCTCAGTCGCGCACACACCAAAGGCGAAAAAATTACACTCCTACAGCGTCTAATTCCTGTCTCGAAAATAACCCCCGTTGTTATTATTAGGTGCATAAATGGAAGAATAAAAACCATGTTACACATGTGACAGTGTGATCATTCGGCTGTTTATTTCTTGATGCATCCGCCTCAGTTTTGGCAGGAGGATAAGTGCTGTTTTCACTGCAATTCCGTAAAAAAAAAAAAAAAAAAGAGAGACAGCTAACTCAAATCTTTTCCCTCTTTGTTGCAGTTCAGTGGTGAGGCATTTGCAGATACTGGCTAAAGGAATAGGTTTTATCCAGGTTTCGTAGCGATGTTGTGCGTCATATTCTTAATGAATCCTATCCTAAATTAGGGAAATAATCGATCCCAGGCGCATCTCTTGAACCAGCACCAAGGGGGATCTCAAGGGGAACGGGGGGCTCCTCGCGGGGCGGGAGGGGAAGCGAAGGAAGCTG
>NW_021940813.1:9994016-10001755 GCF_001715985.3 Manacus vitellinus
TGCACCCTGCAAGCTTTACCCAGGTGGGTTGACTGTGGCTGGATGTCACTCCCCTTCTCAGCTGGACAGGGGAGAGAAAGTATAACAAAGGTTCATGAGTTGAGATGAGGACCAGAAGAGATCAGTCACCAAATACCTAAGAGCAAAACAGACTCAAATTGGGGATGTTAATTGAATTTATTACTAACAAAATCAGAGCAGGATAATGAGAAGTAAAGTAAATCTTAAAAACACCTTCCCCCTGCCCCTCCCTCCTTCCCAAGTTCTACCTCTTCCCCCTCCAGTGGCTCAGGGAGAGAGGGAATGAGAGTTACAGTCCGTTCATCACAGGTTGTTTCTGCCACTGCTCAGGGAGAGGAGTCCTTCCCCTGCTCTAGCATGGTGTCCCTGCCATGGGAGACAGTTCTCCATGAACTTCTCCACAGGTTGCAGGGGAATCTCAGCTCTGGCATCTGGAGCACCTCCTCCCCCTCCTTCTCCACTGACCTTGGTGTCTGCAGAGTTGTTCACATGTTCTCACTCTGCTCTTCTCTGGCTGCAATTACATCTAGGAAATAATATTTTTTTCCTTCCTAAATGTCATCCCAGAGGTGTTACTGTCATTCCTGATGAGCTCACCTTGGCCAGCAGGGGGTTCATCCTGGAGTCACCTGGCATTGGCTCTGCTGGATGTGGGGGAAGCTCCTGGCAGCTTCTTACACCTCTGTAACCCTTCCACTACCAAAACCTGGCCATGCAAACCCAATACACCGTAATACCAAGACACCATAATACTTCAAAAATTATTTTATTCAGTTCCATGAAGATTGGAGTTAAACTTTCTGTAGAATCAAGCCCAGACCTGTGTTGCACGAGGGAGTCCTAAAATATTTACCTTAAAAAGATTTTCCGAGCTTGACCTTACATGTGATACTAATGTAAAATAGTCATAAGTAAATATTCTCGTCAGGATGGAAGAGGCTAAAGGAACAAGCAGAGAAAGATGATGGTGGATACATTAGCAACAGCAAGATAAATATAATACAGAAAAGTAAAAAATGGGAAATTTATTTTTTTGTCCTTATCTTTAAGACTGCGAATTTATTCAAAACAGTGGAACAGATTTCCAAGAGAGATTGTGAAGGCTCTGTCTTTGGAGATACTCAAAACCCTACTAAACACAGCCTTGAGCAACTTGCTGTAGCTGACCCTGCTCTGAGCAGGAGGGTTGGATGAGACAATCTGCAGAAGGACCTTCCAACTTGAATAATTCTATGCTTTTTAAGCCAGTTTTTTCAACAAATGTAAAGTGCATAGAAAATTATAATGAACAGCAGGATGTCCTGTAAGCTCTTTGGTTCCAAGGACCTTTTATTCTATTTTTCATTCACATAGGGAATGGAAATTCAGAATACAGGGCACATTGCCCTCAGAGATTCAGCGTATCTAGTTGTCATGTTGTTGCAGGGAAAGACCTCCAGAAAACTGTAATGCCATTAAAAGGCAAATGGCTGGATGTTTTGCAATACCTGAATCTCAACTTCTCGACTGGCTGGCCATTTACCCTGTAAATGTATAATGTTTCACCTCAACCTTGTCTTTCTTTACCACTCAGGAGCCAGATACCAGCAGATTTTGAGTCATCGGAGTCATTTGAGTAATTTTGTTCTGATGAAGCCATCACCTAAATGTTGTCCCCAGCCACTCTGGTTTCCAATAGGCCACAGACAACCTGGTGTGATCAGAAACAGGGTGACTCCCATGGGTGCAGCTGCCAGGAAGGAAGCTGTGTTTGCAGCTGATATTCACAGCCCTTTCTGCTCCCCCAGCCCACAGAGGTGTCCAAGGGCAGAGCGCACTTGGAAGCTGCAGATACAGTAGGTGTGCTCGCACAACTTTGGAACAACACAGGTTAACTTGCAGGAATGTTTTTGTAACTTGCACCTTTTGAAGAGTTCAGTAGGCAAAGGGTAAAACTATATTGTAACCAATAAGATTTCTGGCCTTGATTAGTGGTTGGATTGTGTCAGTTTTGATACACCATAGACAGAATACAGCTTGTATATAAGTTTATAGCTTGTATATAAGTTTATAGCTCAGTTGTTCAGTCCTGTGAACAAAACTGTTGTGTTCCACCTCTAATTTTACCTGTGATCCACTGTTCCTTTATACTTTTCCCTAGAGTTTGTTTTGGTGTCACTCAGCAGTAGGTATCTCTTTCCTCACAAAGGCAAATGAAGCTGGTGGCTTTTGCTGAGTATCCTCTTAAAATTATACTGGAACTTAGCAGTCATAGTTCTGGAGATACCTGCTCATAATTCCATACTCGGACACTTAGTTATCCCATTGGCTATTACAATGTTGCCGTCAGGTTCCATCTAGGTGATAGTAAAAGGAGTTGGTGTGTCTGTCAAGTCATGAAAAACTGGTACAGCTGTAAGTCAGTGAGGCTGATAATCCATTCATCTCATTGACAATGTACTTGAGAATAAATTGTAAAAATTGGTAAAGAGCCATTTTCAGTCACAGTTCCTTCCTGTTTATCTTGTGTCTTATTTAGATCCTTTCTGAGGTATTGGCAACATCTGTAGCAAACACCAGTGTGCGGACTAAGGCTCCCAGATTTCTTGAGCTGAAGCTCCTGTTTTGTTAAGCCTGAGGTTATAAGAGGCTAAGTTGAGGGTTGTCAGCTTTATGATGCCTGGTTTAAAGGCCTTTGGGTAGAGATGTGTTTGCTTCTTGATCTACAATGAAATAGTTACTTTATCATCCAGTTACGTGATCCTGTTTTAGTAGCCACTCTTCAACCTTGATGAACCCATCAGGTGGCAGTGAAGGGTCATTTTGAGTTGATTCAAGGTTACTCCACTGTCCAGTAAACATACTGAGCCTGATGAAATGATCTTTTCGTATTCTTCCTATGCAGCCACAGTGATGAAGGGGAATTAGAGACTGGGTAGGAAAGAAAGTGAAGGGAGGTTGTTTTAATTTCTCCCAGAATAGTCCCCTGTTAATATATTCTCATGAAAATGCTTGAATAGTTTTTCTGTCTTCCAGCTTCTATTTGAAACTCATCTATAAAAAGGAAATACTGCCATCTTATCCAAGGATCTAATGTCTTCCATAACATTCTCTTTTAGTTGTTAATAGTATTGCACATGCACCAATGTTTACCCACAGTCATTGGACTAAAAAGGAAGGAGTGAGAAGGATTACCTAACAGTAGTAAAAGTGTTTACTTCATGACTGTAGTAGCTGCTGACTTTCATGCATGGTGTATTTGGGACAGTTACACTGAAAAGGAATCCTTGTAAAAATATGTCCCAAAGCGGAGGAAGTATGAGGGATAAGCAGTCGTTCTATTGATAGTTTAATCTGCAGGTCCAAATAGCCCTGGAGTCTTAAAAATGAGTGTAACAAAGGAAAAGCTGTCAGAACAAAGGTCTGTTAGACCTCATAATCTGTTTCTGGACACTAATCAGTAGGAAATGCCTAGTGAGAAGTAAAGCTATGGGGAAAATGTAGAGTGATACACACCTCAAAGTGCACTCCTGCTGGCCTTTGTCAGCAGAGGAGGTGGCTGGTTCATTTACAACAATAAATGTAGATCTAAAAAGGCTTAAGCCATTTCAGAAAGGGTGATATCAGCCAGGTCCCATTTGTCTAAGCCAGCCCATCATGTTAAAAGTCAGTCCTAATCAAAATAATGGAAAAGAAAACATGATTTCTTTGATAAGGAATAAAAGGGTAGTAATATAACCAGAACCAGTACATGTGGGTTAAGGAAAAAAGATCTTGGGAAACACACCAAACTTCATTGCTTGAGTAGGTGAGAAGGTTCAGCACAATTGTGTAGAGGGAGCAGACTTCGGTAACGTGCTTCATACTGCACACACCAAGTCTCCCTTAGTCTCCCAATATCATGTTAAATGGCTTAAAAGTTGATGGACTAACAGTTCTAAAGAAATACGTTAACATTGCAGAAATAACCAAACAGATTATTTGCAGAGTTGGAACCTCAGTTAAGGCCCAACAGTTCCATTGTGGTCTAGAAGTCATAATAGTGTTGCCACTGATTTTATTTGTGGCTGTGACAAAGTTGTTGGAGTGAGTACATGAGGAAAAGACAATAATGCAGAACCATCACACAGAGTGGATTACTTCATAAATTGAAAAATTTAAATAAGTTGTGTCTTAATGTGTCCAAATGCAGAATTATGTGGCTAGGGTTAATGAATGCAAGTAAGGTACCTAGAAGATACTCCTGAATCCTGGAAAGCAGAGACTTCAGAGAAGAATAAAGGGATGCAATGACAAGACACCTTAAAAAGAGCCTAGTATATGCATGGAGCAAAAAGGGGTAGTGCTGATTGGGGGTGCTCACAGTGGAGTAGATAGAAATAAGGTGAGTTTTTATCTGCTGGGTCCTGGTTTTTAAAGAGATCAAAAACTGGAGAGGCCATGAAGAAGTATAGAAGGATTCCAAGGCTTGAAAAATCTTTAGCTGCTTAATACCAACAAGAACAAAAAAATAGACATGAATCATATAGTGCTTTACTTGTAATGGGAATTCACTTTTGTCTAGAGAAAGACATAGCTGAAGTTGATAGCTGGTGTTTAAACAAGATGGATTCTATTAAAAAACTTAGACTTGACTTTCTAAATGGTAAAAGGTGATCAGCCACAAGCAAACCATAAGAGAGAGGATGGGTTCTCCTCCCCTCAATGCCTTCAGCTCCAGATTGGTTGGCTTTCTGGCATTTTTGCCCAAGTCCTTTGGTTCACAAAGGAGTGAGAGAAACTTAATGGCTTACACCCCAGAGAGGTTCATATTGGGTCATCTGTGGCAATTCTCCCCTGCCCTTTAGAAGTGGAAGGAGGTAGAGGTATCTAGAAGAATATAATTTCTTGAAGTCCTATTTTTTAGAATTCTGATGTTTTCTATCTAAGAACAGTTTCAAATAATTTCTTTTGCTCTGTCAAGACATGCCCAGGTCTAGTTGCAGTGTAATAGACTGTGTAATAGATTTTCTTGTCTCATTTGTAGTCTCTGTAGGGCTGTTCAGAATTTCTCAAGAATTGTCCAGACAGTAATTTGTGTTTGTAAGTTAAACTAGTGTAATTATCTGTACAAACCTGTGGAGACACTGAATTCTGCAGAGTCCTCTACTGTCTATGCTGCGGTGCTTGCTCTCAGCCAGCAGTGCCTGTTTTTCCCCTCTTTCCATTCTCAGATATTACAGAATTGATATTTCCAAATATTGCCAAGCCTTTTACTGGCAGATTGACAGCCTATTCC
This sequence comes from Manacus vitellinus, assembly GCF_001715985.3. Taxonomy (NCBI): domain Eukaryota; kingdom Metazoa; phylum Chordata; class Aves; order Passeriformes; family Pipridae; genus Manacus; species Manacus vitellinus. The sequence goes on from NW_021940813.1 coordinate 9,999,295, forward strand.
TGTTTGTTGTTGCTGACTGGTTTAGGGAGGGGTCTTTCTATGGCCACCACAAGAGTATTGCTCCCAAGTTGCCATCACTAGTCCTTCATTATCTCTTAGTAACCACTTGGTCCTTCACCAGAAATATCCCAGGCTAGATGGTCTCAAGGGTTTCCATGGAAACATCCAGTGAAGAGTGGGCTGTGACCCACAGAAGGAAATTGTTGGCTTCCAGCCCCTAAAAGGGGTCTGAGAAGGAGGTTCTTTACCTCCTCTCACTTGAGGCAAAAATCATGGTGAAAAAACAGTTGCTGGAACATCCCAACACAGTGCTGGTTATTGCTCTGTGACAGAGGCATGTGGCCATGCACAAAATCTCAGTGGGTGAAGCAGAACCCCTTGAAACTCCCTATGGAAAAATGATGACAAGTCATCTGGAATCAACAGGATGTTTTATCCACAGTATAAAGCATTACATCATATTATGGCCAAGGAACCAACATCATGAAATTAAGCAAAATCACAGCATAGGACAGGTGCAGTCAGACAAAAAGTACATGAGGTGCTCCAAGGTGTGAAGCAATGTCTTGGAATTCATAGTGGACAGGGGAATGAGAGATGTATATGATTAATCCTTGTGGGTAGGAGATCACAAGCCTATAAAACTGCCCAGGTCTCACTAGGTGTATGAGGCACCAAGGGGCAAGTGCTTTATAGCCTTGCATTCTTCTCCAAAGGCTTGGTTCATGGAATCACAGAATAGTTTGCATTGGAAGGGACCTTAAGAATCATCTAGTTCCAACCCCACTGCCGTGGGCAGGGACACCTTCCACTAGACCAGGTTGTTTGGCATTATTGGTGGCAGGCTGCACACAAGCAGAGGCTTCCCTGTTCTACATCCTTCTCTGTTAGTTATCTGCCTCAGTAAAGACAGGATAAAATCAGCACAGGACTCCAGGACAGTCACCTGCTGTATCCCCTTCTGCAACTAGAAGTCCTGAGTTTGCTGCAGGACCTGCTCCCACCTGGCGGTATCCTCATCACAGAGCTCAAGCACCAGCTACTGCTGCAGCTTGGTTTGCTGCCCATCACTGTCCCTTGGGAGGCTGTGGAAGGGCTTTGACCCATCCATCTGCACTTTTCCAATCACTGCTGGTCTTCAGGATGCTTCCTGAGAGACCTGAAGAGAGAACTGGCTTGGTGTTGGCAAGAAGCTTCTTACAGTTTCTGAGAAACAAGGCTTGGAAACATGACCTGGGCTGGAAAGAGGGCCAGGCTGCCACAGTGCCTGGCTTTTGGGAGTAGCACCTGGCCTGATGTCTGTCAGAACAAATGGCTGGGCCCCTGAGACGGGCACATTACAGCCCACACTAACACAGAGCACAAAGCCACCAACTTCAGCCCCTGGAGCTTAGGGGCAAAAGTGCCATAGTGCCTCATCTCCAAATCTAGGACAAACTTAACCCAAGTTGTGATGCTTGCTGAACTGCTCATGGATCCAAGCAGCCAAAATGCTTGGGAGCCAAAGGCCTGAGTGCAAAGGAAGATAAATGAAGCCATAAGAAATACTTTATTTTGACAAGAAAACTTGTTGCAATGAATGAAGTAATAGAACTAAGACTGATTCTTTTGTAGAAATTGCCATTAAAAATGCATATTAAATAAACCAAAGGTCTTTCAGAGAAGGTTTTCATGGCATTATAAAACATAATTTTCTCAAGTCTCAACATAGATATTGCTGGGATCTGTGCAGTGCTGGAAAATAACATATCGGAGGAAAATCTGTGAAAGAAGTATGGCAACATGTTCATTTAGAGAAATTTCATCATGAAAAGGCTGGGATATTGAATAACAAAGGAGTGGGAAAGGCTAAACAATGAAATATGATCTAAGAATCTTTATTTGTTGCTTGTGTCTGAAAAATGTATTTGGATTTAGATCTTCTAATGGTCCCTACTTACAAAAAAAAGGGTATTTTAAAAACGTGTTCAGATATACCAGGCTGACAACTGACTTACTTGCTTTTTATTCAGATATTATCATGTATCTTAGAGAACTGTGTCCAACGTAAATAACCTTCTGGTTGTTGGGACCCAGAAGAGGAATGCAAAGCTCTTTTGTTTGCTCTACCTGTGCTGTGCTACACAAGATAGTTGTAGAGAAAGATCAGAAGAGGGTCCAGATATTCACAGGCTTTGCCTTTTCTCTTTCAGTTATACAAAGGCGATAGGTTTGAACTGACCTAATAGGTTTAAATCAGTGAAAATGTTGTAAGGCCATTATGAAATCTCTACAGCTCTAGGATAACCTCTCTAATTAAAAATACTAGCAATGTGCAGGGTAGTGTCACTTACTTTGAAGCTGCCTGACATTTTGCATTATACAGGTTTTTAGCTGCTTGTATAACTTTGCCAGCTTTCACAAGTTTGAAAGTTTCCCTAAGGGGTATTGGCCTCAAACTGAATTTTTCTGGAAGATTCCA
>NW_021940813.1:10002212-10119621 GCF_001715985.3 Manacus vitellinus
AGGAAAGGAAAGGAAAGGAAAGGAAAGGAAAGGAAAGGAAAGGAAAGGAAAGGAAAGGAAAGGAAAGGAAAGGAAAGGAAAAAGAAGAAAAAAGAGAAAAAGAAAAAGTTGGGGTTTTTTCAATTGAGAAGCTAAATATATAAAAAAAGATTAAAACAGCAGGGTGGTCCTTGTGTTGGGCAGTAGTCCCTTGCATCCTGTGGAGAACTGGTAAGTTATTTGTCTGCATTAAAATCTTGGAAATATCTTGGTTTACAAGTACTCAGTAGACTTCTTAATAGTTAGTTGTTAAAGGAAGAGTTTCATAGGCAATTTTATTTCTAATGCTTCCTTATTAAGTGCTGTGCAAGCTTAAAGGAATTTTTAATTGGGTAGGAAAGTTAATTATTTATTCTACAATTTCAAATAATATCCTCTTAGTTTAAACTCTCATTCATGAGGGAGGACATGAAAAAAAAAGTCCATGATTTACTCTATAATTCTGTAAGTTTGCATTTCAGTTGCCTTATTTGTCCATGAATCAAAGATAGGGCCTTCAGAGTTGTTGATGGGTACATGTAATAAAGGTAAAAGGGGTAGTAAATGTTCAATCTGATAACATTGTTAGAAGTCAGCACCGATGGACCTTGAAAAACAAAGGGTAGAGAAGATTCAAAGCACTAAAAGGTATTTCTATTTTCTCTTCTTGGCTAATGGAGTTGCAGATGGCCCTGAGGGTTATCTGCCTCGGTGACTGTATAAGCATTGTGTTTTGAAATAGGACTGTGCCAGCCCCTCCCTGTTTCTCTGGGAGGACATTAAAAAACAACCCATTACACTGAGGAACCAACCTTATTTGGGGCAGAATTTAGTAGGACAACACTGATTTTTAGGGTTGTATTTGTCAGTTCAAAGCTCTGTTATTTGGTCTCTTTCCAACAAAACTCTTGTGTAGCCACCTTAACTGTGTCCTGAGTGAGCCACAAGGATGCTTTGAAACCAACCCATAGGTGAAAGTTCCTGTGTTAAACTGAAAGCTGAGTTCCCCTGGTACCGTATAAGCCAACCTCTTTTCTAATCTTTATGTACAAATAAATGTGATACAGGATTGGACTCATGGGACTTGAATTAAGAATGGAGCAAAACTAGGAACCAAAGCAAATTAAATTTAAATTTCTAAAACTGAAGGATTCTCTGAAGAAGGCCCACATCTCTCCCTGTCTTCACCTGACTTGTGGTGTGGAGTCTGTACTCAAATGGATGGGAGCTGGTGATCTGCTCCTACCTGGAACAGCTTTTCAGTAGTCCATGAGCTGCCAGGTTGCACTGGTATGTACCCAGAGTCCATTTTCCTGTGACATTATGTGTCAAAACAGACACATTCCCATAAGGCTCAAAATGCTTTCAAAGACAAATGTCAAGCTTTAACTGCAAAAATTAATTCCCAGTGTGAACATACACTGTGGTGGAATAGCAACAGCGTGAAGTAGCAAGTAATGTAAAGGAAGAATTAAGCTTTCAGGAAAATGGAAGTAATTTAAGATCACAGTTTCCAAAACACTTAAAGCACAAGCTCACCTTTACGTGCATAATGGCCCCACTAGTGTTAACAGGACACTGTGTGCCTAAAGACACAGGTACGTGGTTTGCAGGGCTGTGCCAGTGTTTGCTGGCTCAGCATGTTTAATATGTGTTAACAGACAACTAGGCAAGAGGCAAGAAGCCAAACCATATGGAGAATGTGAGTACTTGTGATTGCAGTGGAAGGACTAATTACACCCCCATAACTCTTTTTGGTGAGAAGTGTGGCTCCATGTTAGATTTATAAAGGATTATGTTGTATGCAATTACTGCCAAAGCAATAAATGGGACCCAAATTAAAGAAATAAAAATACTTGTTGTTAAACTTTATGTTATCAACAGCATTTTGGCTGTAGCCCAGGAAAAGTACAAAAAATTATGCTATTTCTGTATGCCCAGTGCTAGTCCCCAAGGTAAAAAAAGCTGCTTTAATGAAAACTTGCAAAAGTTGTGGCTTAATTCTGTTGTGTGGTAGTGAGGACGACATTGCAAATGAAATGTTTTCAGATACATAATGGATTACATAATCAAATAGATGATTAAGCAAAACCAGGAAGAAAAATGAGTTAGAGAACCTTAAGGCGTATTTGTAGGAGAAAACACTTTTCAGATCTTCATTGAAAACTAAATAAACCAAAATAACTAAACATAGAAGGGTGTAATGTTTGGCAGGGGAAGGGGCTTTCCAAATGACATAAGGAATCCAGTCTAGTATGTTGGGTTTCTTTACAAATGCCAACACAGAGGCTCTAAACAAGAGCTGGTGGCCCAATTCATTTGAATCCTTAGTATTGTGTAACACAAGACTTAATTAAGTGAATCTTAATTTTTTTTTCCCAAATGTACTGAAATACTAAAAAAGTGTACTAGGCTTTAGAAAGCAACTGCTTGAACTGGTGTTTTATAAATGCATATCCTGCAATTTCTTAATGAAATTTTCCTCAACACAAGTAAATATCATATATATTAACTTCAGCTAAAATATTTCAGCAGTTTTCACCCATTCTTGGGCATGGTTGTTTTATAAAAGTTATTGAAGAATATGTATTTATTTAAATATTTGAGGTAATTCCTTCAACAAGATGTCTGTTCCTTGGCAACAAAATTCTCTTGCTTACTCATTCTTCATTACATACTGCCCATGTAATTGAGATCTGTTTGTTTTGTTTGGGTTTTAATCTTTTCAAGGCAAGAAAGGGGAAGACTTATTTACATACTTGTATCACTTACATACAGTTTTTGACTGTCACAGCTGATATGTTATTCACCATATACCCAAATCTCTGTAAAAACATTTATTCTACCTGGTTTTAGTCTGGAAAGGTGTGAAACATGCACTTTTACTATGCCAGTGGGATGGACTGGAGATGTATGGAAGATAAGATGAGCATGTACAGATGTAGCTTTACACAAACAAAAGCAGCAACACGAAGACAGGGCACTTTAGTAATTTTAGCATTATGGTAAGTGAACATCAGCCATCAATCCAGCTGTGCCAAAAGAATTGTAGCAATGGAAGAACTGATCAATGAAGAGTGGTGTCCACAGGATCTGGGATGTCAGTCAAAGGCAACTGAACATGTCATGGACGCACAAGGGCCTTGGCACGGCCAGGAGGCTGCAGGGGCTGGGAACCAGCAGTCGGTGCTCTGTGGCTGGGCGGGGGGTGATGGTGTTAAGGAAGGGCTGGTGTTTGAAACTTTATAAATGTTTAGCCCCAGCCTGGCAGCAAGAACTGACCCAGAACAGCAGGGGCAGCGTAGCTGGGACTTTACACTGGCAGGAGCACTGATGGGAAACCAGCCTGGGAACAAGGCCGGGGCTGTAGCTTAAACCTTTCCTGCAGGCAGTCTGCGGGCTCATCAACATGACTCAGCATGGAAAAACAGCAGGAACTCTCTTTTGCAGTGAGCTAGAAGGAAGCAGTTTTGAAAGTGCTATAAAACAAATGCCATTAAAACATAGCTTAAAAATGATTTTAAATTTCATATGTACTAGAACAAAATCGACAAAGATGTTCATGTAAAGTTCATGCTTCATCCCTTCAGAACAAAATCTGAGATTTGGCTGGTAATGGTGTTTCCCAAATACACACTGAAGTCTCAGAAATAATTACTGACACAGCACTTTAACTTTGTACCATTGCACAAGATATCTACTTGTTTGTGTTAAAGCAGCAGGATGTATTCATCATGCTGCCTTCTTAAAATTGAAATAATGCATGGTAGAGCCAAGGTGGTTAAAGGAGCAGTATCTTTTTGGCTTTATAGCTATGATTACAAAACAATTTTTCCCAAATCCTCTCTTTTGAAAGTATACAATGCAACAATTTTTGTTGAGTCTAAGCCTACACATCCTTTTGATATTATATCTTCCTTGGTGTTCTAAAGCTGTTTCTTCAAAGAATGAACCTCAACAAGCATCATGCAGTAGAAGCTCTTACCTTTTCTTCATCACAGAATTGCTCTGTTTAGTTTCTGCTCAACCATTCACTGATCTCTCTAGTGAGGTAGTGTTGTTTATATGCAAGTGTAAGTAATGTAAGTATGTATGTACTTAGAGGAAGCTTCAGTATGAAATTCAGATAGTGACTCCCCACATTTTCATGAAACCAGGGCTTTGAAAGCCAATGTTGATAAAATCAAAGAATAAACTCAAACCTGGTAGTAGTTGTTAACTTGCACTAGTCTGGTAGGTTTCTTACATACCAGTAGTCTTTTGTGAAATACTTTTCGAGGTGATATTCTTTCCTCCCCATAGTGAAGAGGTACCATATTCTGACAGATCATGGGAAGAGGTACAGTTACCTACATGCAGGTGCTGGTGCCACCCTGGGTACCTGCTCTGTCCAGCTACTGCTCCATAATGGGAAAAGTGTGACAGCTGCTGATAGCTTGGCTATCCAGCCCATTTGAAGTGCAACTGCACACCTACCTTCAGGCAGCTAAATCTGACCCATGAAGGGCAAAAAAATAAAAATAAAATCACTCTGAAACAAATAATTGGTAAAGTGAGAGAGCTCACTGTTCATCTGTTACTGTTTTCGTCCTGACCAGGAAAATTCAAATAATTTTCAGCTTCCTTAGTTGTATATGGCATCGCTTTTGCTTGTCATTCAGCTGCATCTCAGCATCACAATTCAGTGACTGCAGAGTGGGTAGTACAGACACACCAGCACATAATATATTTACAGTTACACTGTTCATACCTGGCTCTCCGATGCTGCAGTCATGTGCTTCATGTGTTCATTCAAGTCCCAAAATCGCATTATTCATCCCATTACTCTTTACTCATGCCAGCAGTCAAAGCTTTCCAGTTAGAGAAAATGTAACATTTTGGTGGCAAAAAAAGAATTCCGCACGTGACCTGCTTCCAGCCCCTAACCCTGGTGTGGCAGGATATGCAGCACACTGTTTATATACATCACAGCTGAGACCTCAGATTGTACCTACCCATGCCCCTGACATCCCTCCTCCTCTTGGAAAGGATCAGGAACAGACTGGGTCAGACCCTGTTCCACAGGCACCACACCACTCCTGGGCAGCGCTGTGTGGCACAGTGTGCACGCACAAATAACAGCTGTAGGTCCACCACAAGAAGGAAGCAGAGAACAGTCCAGAGTATGAGAAACTGCCTTGGGAGAGGGCTGCAGCTGCTCCAAGAGCCTTGCCCAGCTTGGAAGTGCCCCTGTGAAAGCAGGCTGATGCACAACTCGGTCAGAAGCAGAATTCACTTCCCTGCTGCTACTCTCTCTCTAGTTCCCACCAGTCCCCAGGCACCCCATGAGAAAAACAAAGGGAACAAGGCACTTCGCATTTCTTAGTGTTACTGATATCAGCTTTATCAGGTAGGTATGTGTTATCAACCACAGAGGTATCAAGTCACTTTGTAGACCTAAATTAAGTAATGATCTGGGGCTGTTTAGCTGGAAGGATGAACCAGGATGATACTAGTACTTTGCATGTGTTAACTACCCAAGTGAAGGAGTACATTAAATGCTTTGGAAAGATTATGGCACTTGTATTCTTTAAATTGCAGAACAAGAGATTAAGGCCTAATCTCAAAAATACTGGAATGCCTAAAAACATCTATGGGTGCTTAACCAGTTTCTCAGAAGCATTTCAGCATGTGTGTTTCATTAGACCCACAGATGCAGTGCACCAAGAAAGAACTTTCTGGGCTAGATTTCACCCTGGTGGTGCCATCCAAGCATTCTGTGGTGGCTCACTTTCCCTTTTGTGCTCACCCTCATGGCTCCCACACTAGGTAAGGCTTAAATTAACTCTATTTCCTAGAGTTCAGAGTTACAGAAATTAACTTCCAAAGATGGAACATGCAGTTCTTGAAACAGGCACATTTAAGACTGTAGACTGGTCAAGTACCAAGAGAGTGAGAGAGAACTACAGCTGACTCTTGCTTTTAAAATGGAGAAGGACTATACAAAAATTAATGTATTTACTCTCAGCACCATGCGAGGTAGATGTACTTTACAAATGGAGAAACCGAGTACAGGAATGTAGACGGAATAAGGGAACACGAAATACAGTGCAAAATCAGGAACAAAACTCAAGCTTTTTCATTGAAGTCCACCACTTTGATGAGTGAAATGGTGTTTACCTTTAGAAAGCCCTTGAAGATATTGAATACAACCAAAACCAAGCTTTGAAAACAAACACCATACTTTGTATAAAAATATGGAAAGTAGCATGACTTGCTAAACAGTCTAGTATATAAAATAGCTAGAACTATATATATTAGTACAAATGAAGAAATGAAATCTAAATGGATTAAAGTATTAGCACCCTACAGTAAGTTTATTACATTGTTTTCTCCTGAGGAGTGTGATTCAGGCTAGCTGAGCAAAAGTGGTTTTACACCTTTTTTCCTTATCTTATTCAGAATTCCACCACCACTACCCCACCCTCATCCCAAATCATTCCCTTCTACAGGCTGTTCCAGATATTTCATATTTGCTCAACATAATTTTGAAGTAAGTAGTTTATTCCTGCTGTATAAAGAGCTCCCAGGTCACCCACACAGAGTTCCATGATGACAATTATGTTTCAAATTAATCACATTCTTTTCATAAATCCATACTAAAATAGGCAAAAAACCAGTACTGCCAGTTCAGATCCAGTTTACTTATAGTTTTTCTTTGGGGGTTTAAGAAAACATGTTGTAATATCAGAAGTGACAACTTTAAGTCAGCCAACACTGCCATCCTAATTACAAGGTGTAATACTGTAGATTCCTAAAATCAGAACCATAGAAACAAAACTAGAAATTTTTTTGCTGTAAACAGCTGTCTAAGCAAAACAAGATGTTGTGCAGAAAAGGTACTAGTTCTCCAAGAAGTATTTGGTTTTTTGCTTTTAATTCTTGTACTGGTTGAACAATCACTGCAGTCTTTTGTTACTCAGAAAAACTGTATGAATTAATGAAAATAAGCAATATTTTATTTCAATACCAGATTTATGGTTTGTGTGTTACACTGGGGCTGGTTTGACTGATATTAAACAGATATGTCTGAAACACAAAATAACATAAATTAGACATGCCATGAGACATGTACAATTAATTTTTACTAAAATGTGGATAATTAAACCCACTTCTACGCCAATTCTTTTACACTTTTAATGGTGATAGTGACTAGTATTTTAGTAAGAGGGTAAAATTCAATAAAATGTACAAGGACAGCCATACAACTCAAAAATACTGTTTGCACAGCTTCCAATTCCACTGTGAAAATACACCCCCTTCAAAATAGAAATAGGCACTTCATCTTTAAAAATGAAGCACTCTTTTGTTCTTCAGTCATCATCAACAGTTGGCTTGATTGTCACTCCTCTTCTGATCTGACCCCAACCAATTAAACTGCAAACAGAAAAACAGTTTATATTACTTTTAATAGTAGGCAGAAATATCCTGGATAAGTCAACATCCTTCTGTTGTTCTTATGCCTTCAGTTCTTACATTTTGCATTTTCTCCACTTGTCTCCCACCCAAAACATCCTATAGGATCTAAGACTGGTTAGTGGAAACACAGAATAGAAAAGGGTGAGGGAAAGAAGAGATTTGTAACCAGCTAAGGATGTACCCTTGAACAATAAGATGAAAATCTGAAAATGTTATAACTTATGCTGTCCTGGTGGACTGTAAATCTATTCACAACTTGATCTCTTTCCCCTATGCCTGAAGTGCTGCATTACTTTCAAATAGAAATGAAAATGAAAATTCAGACAAGATGAGCAGTAAGAATACAAACAGCTGTAACTCTCAATCAACATGTAACCTGTGATGGTAACTCAACTCTCAGGCAAGTTCTACTATTTATACTCAGTAAAATTAAGGCCTTTTTTATAGGCCACTGTTGCCTCAGAAAAATATGCTTGTAAAAAAATAATTCAGAATATGTCCATTTCCACAGTCAGCAGGCAGTCCATATTATTAATACAACTGTCTTCAACACCTTTCCAGTTTCTGGGAAGGAGATACACATCTCAATTGCATCTCTAACTTACTAAGCAGTAGAGCCTGTCATGGGACACCACCAAAGGAACTGAAGTATATTAACTCAGCATTTCCCACTTTTTTGTACAGTATCCATAGGTCATAAGTTGTCAATCTTTAAGTTAACTCATCCTTGGAACCACTAGTGTATCCCATTTGCTGTTTAACCTCTTTCTATGCCTCTATATATATGCCTCTCTCTCTCTATATATATATACACTGTCTATTTTATACCTCCTTTTTGCCTCTTGCTTTCTCACTTTCTTCTGTATTTTCAGTACTCCACTGCCTCAGGCTGCAAGTTCCTTTTCTCAGTACCAGCCGTATATTATCTTTACTCCAACTGGATTTTATTATGCTGCTCTTCCCAGTTTGCCTTATTTCCCTTTTCTCAACTTCTAGTTTCCTTACATTGTCTCTTTGTCTTTTTGATACAGCATAGGAGTCAACTTTTCATAACTATCTTTACAGCAGGCTGCCACTACTTGCCCACCCCATAATCCAGAGACAGGTAGGCTTTGGGACAAAATATGGTCATGTTTTTCAACTGGGAAGTAACCTACAGAAGCAATAAAAGACATATTAAAATTTGCACAGGCTATCAGTCTATAGCTCAAAAAAAAAGAGGCATAATTTCCAATATAGTTTCTCTCTTCCTTTTGCTTTACTTGATTTAATTTGGGTCCTCCTTTTTTTTCCCCCCCTCCTGTTCAAGACATTTTATCTTTTGCCTTGGTTTGGCTTGTTTTTCAGGGAAAAATCTCTTCCCTAATTTGTCATCTTGCTGAGACAGCAAGCACTAAGTTCCTGTCTACGCTTTCTTGTTATCTGAAAAAGAAGCATGCATCCATGGATATTTAAAGCTCGGTTCCTTTTCATAGAGATTTCTTGTAAAAATGGCTATGCTCTCTTATACTACAAGGGTTGTGCAGAGCCAACAAATCTAAATATCCTTATGTTCTTATTCATGGAGGCTTATGGAACATGTAACAGGTACAGTATCGTAATCATCTAAAAAAAGAGTCTGGCACTATGATTAAAATGAATCATAACCAATTCTGTTCATAATTGTCAGCCTTCAGATGCTTCTGTGTAGTCAGACATTTTATATTTGTAATTTGAATGGGTCAATCCAGTTGAGAATTTATTTCTCTGCTCATAGTACATAAAATGCCTGAACCTTAGAACATCCCTTCTCCATTTCCCCACTGCCACTTCCAGGTTGCACTGAAAATCACGTCCAGCTCCACGGGTAGAACATCACAGATTGAGGTGTGTATAAAGACAGGCTTTGGCTTAGCATTATTAGAACTTTCAACTTCCTCTGCCAAGATTGCCTGCTGTGAGCTCAATTCACAGCATGGCAGTTTTGGCAACAAACCAGGACCCTGAGGTGTTTCCTTGTCTGTTAACTAATATGTACCCACCCAATCATAATGTTTGTTTAAAAAAAAAGAGGCCAGCAATGAAAGGAAGCATTCCATGATAATGGTGCCAATATGTTAGGAGAATCCAGAGGAATTTTTAAAACAGACATGCACTTACCTATTCCAGAAGAAAACCAGATCCATGTATTTTTCGTTAACAATATAGCAACCAGGTACTCTACCAATTTAGCACCAACTTACCGCCAGTGTTTCTCAACTCTTCGACTCAGGGCAATTTTTTCTCCCACTTCTGTGCATACAGGGTTAGTTAGCACAATCTTCCCCAAATCAGCCTTTACTGCACTGACTCTCCCTCCAGTAGATAAGGATCCTATATTTACCATTAAAACTTCATTCTTCGATAATTTTTGCACCTGAAGACAGACACACAAAACTCTGAAACATAAGCTTTAGTACTAAAAAAAATACCATGGACAGTCTCGAGCATCTTCTGTTATCTTATTGCCACAGAAAAAGGTATAGCTGAGAAATACTGTAAGTATACACACACACAAACCATGCACAGCACTGTCAGTGCATAAAGATTTATATGCAAAAGGACAAATACATAACAATGTTGTACATGTAGTTCTTTGGGTTCTTGGTATGACGTATTCTCTTGGGATTTCTCTATATTTTCTATAAAATATACTGATGATTGCACATACTGTATTAAAAGCACAGTCACAGACATTGCTACAAACTGTGATGTTATACCATTCTTTTAATTAGTTTGTATATTCTCACCTTTTGCCTACATACAAAAAAATTATCAAAAATGATTCATTTCACAGGATAAGGCAGCACTGAACCACTTCACTTTCTGTGGCATGAGGCAGTTTATAGATTTAAATGCTAACAGGGGAAACTATGATCTTTTAGTTGATTTGTGTAAAACGGATCATGTAACAGAAGTCTGTGCTGTACCTCAAGTTCAGTTTCTTTTCAACTACAGTATTTCAAAAATACTTAGCTTTAAAAAGTTCTTCAGAGAGAAAATCTACAAAAAGCATGTAAGTAGGAAGTAGATCACCATGTGTATTGCACAAATGAATAGGGTGATAGCAAATAGTATGTTTAGAAGAACACTTAGACACATAAATACTTTATGCTACTTTAAATTACTCTGATATGGATTCCTACTCCTCTGAAAAGCATTCTTGTAATAAAGAAGCAGATTAGTTTAGTGAGAAGCTTATATCAAAGGGGAGACAAAAATGCTATATAAGATGAAAGAAATGTATTCAGTAACAAAACTTAGCACAAGCAGCAAAATCAGGAAAAACAAAAGAAGGGTACAGACCTTTGCAGCTTTCTTGTCTCCTTCAGTGCGCACCCCTAAGAGTCGCCTCAGCAAGAAATAGGAAATTTCTAGCTCGGTAAATATTTCTGGCAGTGCCCCAACTGCACCAAGCACTTGGCCTACCATTCGGTCAGCTCGGCACAGAGTTGGGTCAATCTTAGTGCCAACACCTGCAACGCAACAAGGAAAGGCACAAGGAGTAACTGAGAGGTAGCTGTCACTTTTATGTATTAAAATGTTTGAAGGAGATCTAAAATCAGCAAACTGAAAATGTACTAGGAATTCCCTGTTACCTGGACAGCATTTTCAGAATGTCAGCAAGACTGTGAGCTCTGTCTAAACAGATGAAGAAATATTCTACTGTTAAAGCCAGTACAACTAACAGTGCAAATTGATCTGCATTGGCCAGTGACATTCAGGAAAATTATTTATAGTTTAAATATCCAATTTTCACACCAACCCTATCTCTCTCTATATGAATTATTTAAAATTGCTCATAGTATCTTTGTTGATTAACTGAAATTCATTGCTGAATGAAATCAAGTGTTTTCAATAAGCATGAAGGAATAAATCTTTTAATGACATAATATTCTTACCTATAAGACCTCCTGGAGCAGCATATTGTAGATCATTGTGTTCAGCAAAGAGTGACACAATTTTGGAAAAGATTGGCTTGCACATGAGTTTCCCTTCACTGTCCTTGGATACAATACCAGGCCGCACCTCAATTTCCTGGCCCACCTAATTACAAATGTGAAAAAGGGATTAACTGGCTGTTTCACAGGAACACAAAACTAACTAGTCACAGATAAAACTTACATATCCCAAGATCTATTTTTTATACAAGTCCTTCGCTGTGGGCTACTGTAGAACTCCTAGGATTTCTGTTGTACTGTTAACTGCAAATTGAACAATACTTACAGCCAATGTAACAACTGATTTTCTTTTCAATACAATTTGTAAAATTGCTTTAGGAAAGAATCTTTATCTGCAATAATTCCAGCATATAAATTTTAGTTAAATTTTTAAACACTGTATTTAATTTAGAAGTATTTCAGCCCTGAGAGACATTAATTCACTCAATTAGCTGATCAGCATCAATACACTGCAAAACAAAGAAAACACAAGCTGTATAAACGTTCAAAGATGCAGTTTGCCCTCCAGCCTAGAAGAGCAACTTTTAAAATTTCCATCTATTGATGGAAAGCAAGCAAAATAAAAAAATTAAAATATACAGAATACTTAAGTGGGGAAGTGAGACCTGTGAGAACCCACACATATTCCTGAGGTACTTGTGAAGTTCTTTTGCTCTTTTCTGCCCTGCAATAATTGATCAAGTAAAAGTGGTAGGACAGGAAAAAAAAAATAACTCCTTCAATTTTGTAAGTGATTAAATCAGTATAGTTATTAGCAACAGGTTAGATTACAATAACAAAAATATATTTAAAAAATTAAAACAAGTGCTTCTTGTTCTGGTATCTTAAAACTTGAAAGTAAAAATGAGGTACAGACAGGAAAGATAAGTGCCACCTGACTGTATTTGAGTTTTAAAAACCAAATTCATTATATAGATTCATTTTGTACTAAGCATGGAAAAACTCTACTCATTATTGTGATTAAAAATCTCCAGTCAAGAAAGAGAAAAGGTTACCTTTAAGACACCCTTTAGAATACTGCCACCAGCTACTCCTCCCTTAAGGTCATCAACTTCACAGCCAGGCTTGTTGACATCGAAAGATCTAATTACTGAAAAGAATAGACCATGACCAGATTTATTTTTAATATCAGATTTTTAAATAGTGTCTTTCTTTAGCAACTCTGATTGCTTCTCTATTCTTATGAAAGTATACAATTGTAATATTTATAAAAATGTGTAATGATGAACATTTTATTCCCAATTCTTAGGTATACAGTTGATTTTGTTCTCAAAACCATTTAAGCTGCTCATATACATAAACTTTTGTTTGCCTAGCAGGAAGCAACTTAACCATCAGTATCTAAAAAAGAAAGTAACAATCAACTATATTACAAAACCCCTGCAATATTCACAATGCCAATTGTGAATACCAGAACCTTCATTCAATGTAGTCATAGTGAATACTGTGACCTTGATTTAATGTGGTCAATTTTTAAGCACTCTAAGTATGTTTTGTAGGACTCTATTATAGTTTATTTGGAAAAAAAAGACAAATTAATTCATTGTAGTGGAACTGAATTTCCTAAGACGCTGGAAAAGAACTGAGACTTTGACAATTATATCCAGGGAACAAGAGACTAACACAAAAAATCTGACCAACCTATCTAAAAGATTTTCATGGAAATAATTTAATTATAAAATTCATCAGTTTTTCTGTATGTTTAAAATCAAAATTAAATTCATAACAATGAAAGGAATGTTTTTAAGATACAGATAAATTTCTCATCTCTATTGCATTTTAGCGCTGTCATATGCACAGAATACACACAAAACCAACAGCAATTAAGAGAACAAACAATACAGCTTCCAGAAAATATGCAAGTTTTAAAATAAGAGCGCCCTAAATACTCTTTTAGAATCCACCTCTTTTTAGGGCACTCAGCAAGATGACATTCTAAGTGTAGACACCTTCAGTCAGTGGTTGGCCACAAAAGCCCAGACCTGAGCATTTACATACCAATAAGCCTTGGTTCAGATGTGAAGTCTCGCAAAGGGACTGGGATTTTCTTCACTATGTACTCACAAACTACCTCAATGTTGTATTTCAACTGTGCTGAGATTGGAATTATTGGAGCCCCTTCTGCAACTGTACCTAAAACAAAATCAAGTTCAACATCAAGCTTTAAGAAGAGTATTTACAGCAACACAACCAAACGATTTGTGATTGTTAAAAACACCAGTGAATTTCATGGTGTGTTTTGTGTGTATTTCCCAAAGCAGTATCAAAGCATTTATCCTTCCCTTCAATGTTTTAACTCAAACTAGCCACACCTTTTCAAGGCATTCTGAACACTGTGACAGATAATTTTCCACTCTAGGGGAAAATTCACTTCCTACATTGTGATCAGAAATATTCTTAAGATTTCCTCGGAGAGATTTGATATCTCAGTGTTTGACACATCTGTACTCATGTTACAGTCAGATTTCATTCTGACAAACTAAGTTTCCTGTCAATTTAATGATCTGTTTTCCCAGTTTTGCAATGCAAGTATGTATTTTAGAAAAATCCTAATTTTATGAAAGGATGCATTTAGTTTTCCAGGTTTGTTAAATTATTACTAGTTTTAATTATATCTGTGTTTCTTGTGCTAACTTCAGTTCTCAAACTCCAAATTTACACATCAAGCCATCTGACAGAGCTGTTATGAACAGTTTTTGCAAGGAAACAATTATGAATTACAAAAGAAGAAAGAGCCATTGGCTACTTCTGAGGGTGACAATCCAGTTTTGCAGCTTGTCACATACCTCAGCTAATGCAGATAAATGGAAAGCAGTGGAAGCTCCCAGGAAAGATGAAACCCAGAGCACTAAAGTTCAGCAGAACTTTACAGACAGAGTAGGATAACACTGCCCAAACTGGATTTACAGAGACAGATGAAAGACCAATCTTTTGTGATTAGATAAAAGAAATTAACACATCTACACCTACAAGATGCCTCTAGCAAGTATTGCTTCCTTCTTTCCTGTGCTGCACTAAAATTACAGTAAAATCTCTACCAAAGAAACAAGCCAAGAAAAAACCACAAATGCAGTGAAAGCTACTAGATAAGAGCCATTACTATCGGTTTTACATCAAGAGCTCTGACCAACAGCATTACCACTCTTGTACTTAATCAGTCTGAAATGGGTAAGAAGCACAACCCCAGTGGTCTAGTTTCCATATTAACAGATTATGTACATCAGCATTGTCTAAGAGAAGCTTTTCTATAAACCTAGAAAACCCACTGTATCAATGTCTCAACAATGAATTTCAACCACTGACTGGATTTCTACTCTTGAAAACTTACCTTGTACAAATGCAAGGATCTGCTCATACTGTTCTTTAGCCTGGCTCTCCTTCACCAAATCAATCTTATTCTGTAGAATCAAAATGTGCTTCAGTTTCATGATTTCTATAGCAGCTAGATGTTCTGAGGTCTGAGGTTGAGGGCATGACTCATTACCAGCTGAAAGAAGAGAAGTGACTGCAATATAGAAACTATAAAGATAGAAAAAACTTCTACAGTTAGGACATCTACTTTCTACTGCATCTGTATAAAAACAAACAAACAAACAAACAAACAAACAAGACAGTTGTCTCTCAGTAAGCTACATGTGAAGCAACCAAGTCAATAAGCACCTATTCTCCCCCATAACTGCTGGTTGTACCATCGGCACAAGGTATGACAGGTGAGAGGTTGCCAGAGTGGCTCCCTCCTTCCACTTGCTCCCAGAAGAAACACCCATCTACAGTTTCCAAAGATATTAACAGGCTAACTTGTGTCTACTTGACTTATTCCATCCTTTGGCTCTTCAGACATCTCAGTACTGACTATAGCATAACAGACAATTCACAGTTTAAGAAAAATCTTACAACTTCCTTATCAGTAAAGCCATAAAAATGCCAAGATCCCCAAACTCTGTAATACAATAATTAGATCAACTATGTGAATAGGGTTGCCATCGGTATGGTTTGGATTTCAGCCATCTAAGAAGTCAGCTTTGGCCTGATGTGCCATAGTGGTGGTTAATCTCACTTGAAGTTTGGTCTATCGCGCTTTTTAGAGCTAAAGAGGCAGAAGAAAGGACTAATGTTCTAAAGACATACAAAAATCAGAGCTAAAATTGTCTGAATCAAATCTCCTGTACCTTAATTTTGCCTGTATTCCTCTGGGTTTACTGTTTCTACTGTTGTTTGTGGACTCTCCTGGATAGCAAAGACTACATAACATATTTAAAGGAAACTGAACCTGCAGAGAAACTCAAAATGTACTTCCAGCTAATCTATCTCCATAAAAAGATATAAATTTTACTGTACTATACTCAAGGTTTCATCTTACCTAAATAATCTTCCCATGGGGCCAGCTACCAGACCAGTTTAAAACAATCCAGTTTGCTAAAGTACATTGTCTTTGTAGCATCACTTTATTTTCTTTAACACATTCCAACTGCATTCACTTAACTGCTCACCACATCCCAACAGATTTTAAAGCCCATATAAAGTTGCTTCATGATACTAAAAACCAGAGCTCTGCTTTTGTGTAGCAATTGTTACCTATCAACAGTAAAGCTGCATCCATTACTGCTGCACCGTTCAACATTGTAGCCATCAAAATATCATGGCCAGGACAATCCACAAAAGAGACATGCCTGTTGTAGGAGAAGGTGAAAAAGAAGTCCAAAAGCCAATTACCAACGGTTCCTCTGACTGATTTATGTGAGTGAATAGGCAGACACAGAAGTTAAAAGCATCCTTAAAATAGACAGATAAACATTTTGAGACAGATGCTGAGAAGCAATACCTTAAAAGTATTTTCAAGAAGTCCTATTTTCAAGTAGTCCAAAGACTACTGAATGGCTACTGAATACTTTTTCTGAGTTTTTAAGATTCAATACCATATATCCATATTAGGTACTGCTTTAATATTTCACCAATTTACCTGTAAATTAGACTAGAGTTAAATACACCAGAATAAAAAAACCAAAACCAACCCAACCTACCACCATCCACCCAAAACCCAACAAACACACCACATGGGATTTCCCTTATCTCTTTTAAAAGACATCTCCCATTCTCCAATTTTAGGAAATCATGCATCTTTAGTTACATACTTATAACTGCACTTCACTTCGAAGATTTATCTACAGAGACAATGTTACATTTCCAACCTTATGATTTTACTGTGCAGACCATAATAGTTGAGTTGCTATGTTCCTTCCTGAACCTATCCAGTGAAGAATTCTTGTTTCCTAGTAGCATGCCACCAAAAACCAAGGGACTAATTTGCTTCTTTGCTGACAATGTTAAATATCTACTACAAGCAGAAAATCAGTGGGATAAAGAACACAGAGCTTTTAAGGGGTAGTTTTGCAATGGCTGCCTGCCTGCCACAGTTCATCTTGGTAAGCACTCCGTGTATTTTATCATAAGCATGAATTAAGAACCTTGTTGTATCACCCAAGGCAGCTTAGACAACACCTTAGATCAGGGGTGCCCCCACCTCAGAATGTGCTATAACAACCCATTTCAGCTCACAGCCCAATCCTGACTGTTCTCAGTTATGCAAAGGGAAGTAAAGACAATTTATTCCAGTCATTTACAGCTGTTACCTGACTAGCTTGAAGTTCCCTTTGGTGCCAGGAATATCTGTAGGGAACTCATCTGGGGTGCTACTTCCACAGGATCGGTAACACTCTGGTCGAGAACAGCTTGGGTCATCCAGCTTGTAAATCTGTGATGTTTTAGAATTGGAAAAAAGTTTAATTCCTCAAGGGTTAGTTACCTGTAAGCTCACATCCACCCTGAAATACATCTGTAATGTATTTGCTGCAGTAATGACTCACCTTTGCATTAGCATAACCCAGCTTGATTGTGATATTTCTTTCCAGTTCATTTTTAAATCTGACAGTATGAACTCCAGATATAGCTTTGACTACTGTCGACTTTCCATGGGCTACATGACCAATTGTACCTGTGTTTTAAAAGGAAATGTTTGTCAATAAACCATTGTTTAGTTTTGTGCAATGTTCCATTATTATCAACACACAATTACGCCAAATTCTTCACGGCAGGTAAGTCCAGAGCCCCCATCACAAGCACATACAGGGTTTGTCATCATTTTGGTTTTAAACAAACAAAAAAATTGAGCTCCCAATGGACAGACCTTGCATTTTTATGAAACTCGTTTCAATGCTCAATTTCAAGGTAAAATAAACTTTGCTCCCACTCCATTCAGCTGTGTTCCTGAAATAAAATCGGTGCTTTTTAAGTCAAAAGGGTTTGACATGTCTCTAAAACTACTATGTAACTGTTTCAGTAAGAAACTTTAAGGTGTTGCCATATAGGCACCATCTGCTACTGCAGGAGGACCAAAAAGAGTCACATTAATGCACCCCTGTTTTTTATAAGTTTGTTTTTACCTATATTAATTGTTGCTTGTCTGCTGATGACTTCTGGTGAAAGAGGCGTCAACTTGGTCACATCCTGTATAAGGGAGATTTTACAATTTATTCATCTTGTATATAAGTGTTTAGAAAGTATTATGTGTATTTCCTTAAAAATTATCCAATAGTTCTATTCAGCAAAATCCAAGCAAGCTCCTTGAAATAATTCTAGATATGCATTCCAGCCTTTTATGTGTGTGAAATAAGGCAAAAAGCGAACCAAGTCCTGCCTGTAAATCAGCACAGGCTGCAACCCAAAGCCCTGACCGTAACTCGGTATCGGCTGCAGGGTGTCACAGATGGGGTAAACAAAACAAAAAACCTCTAAAGAACCTCCAACAAAAAAAACCCAAACCCTTACATACTCCCAAACCTAAATGACACATACCAGGCAAATCCAAGTTAATTTTCAGTGGGTTACATGATGACTTGCACTGATGTTTTAAAACCAAAGCTTTGTCAATAAACAGTTGTTTAATTGGTGTAAGGTCCCATTACAGCCAATATATAATTACAACTATCACTTTGGAGTCCATAGGTCCAGAGACTTCATTATTATCATGGATTTTTAATGGCTATTTTTTTCTCAAATACTGTTATTGCAACTTGAGGTACCAGACAGAAATTCTGCTGTTGTAAATAGTCTGTTGTGTGAACCTACTGGTAGCCACAGTCACAGTAAAAAACTTACAAATACATTCTGTGTAGATAAAGAGATAACTCTGAATGAGTTGGTTTGGGTTTTTTTAAAGCTATTTGTCCAAATAATGGACAAGTGTTGAAATCCACTGAACTGTTGCTCTGTACTACTTTTGAAACTGTTAACAGCAACTTTCCATCCTGCTCTGAATTCATATGGATGAGGTGCTCAGTTCAAGGAACAATTCAGGATGGCAAAAGAGTCCTCAGTGCAGGACAAGACATAAATATTTTGCTAAGATACAAAAACATGCACACTAAATCACATATTGCTCACACTGTTACATGCATAATGATCAAATAAACACACCTCTGCAACAATGTAAGCTCACTCCTTTTGTTCTCAAGTTTTACACGAATAAAATGTTCACGTTCAATACAAACCAAGTCTTGAACGCTTAAGACACACAATTAAATGTGTATTTCTTGTATACCGAACTGAAAAGCACTGCCCTGCGATGGGAACGTGACCTGTAGATGGCACCATGTGGCCGGGGAACAAGCATGTCAGCGTGATGCAATTTCTGCCACCAGGAGAACTCTTCCTGTACAATTGTGCACGCAGGGAGAGTTTTTTTGGCAAGACTGGTACAAGGCCATGCTCAGCAATAAGCTGCAGTCAGCTGTAAGCACTCAAGGGCCCAAAAGGGGCAGGTGAGACCGTAAAGGTAATTCCTGCTGACTTCTTAGCTAGTCCTATCCGTGCCTTTTCCAACTGGGAAATGGGATGGTCAACAATGAGAGGAAGTAAAGAAACTTTCTGAGATGACCAACACGTTCACTATAGTACAAAGAGAATTCCCGTGCTAAAACCCGGAGAACATCGAACACTATTACTGTACACACAAATAGTCTGTTCTGGGCGGGCAGCAACAGGATTTTCGAGTAGTTTTGTCAGCACAGAGGTGTAATGAGTGAGACAGACCAGGAGAGACACTTAACAGGCAAGATCACCGCAGGCTGGACTCGATGATCTCAGAGGTCTTTTCCAATTTAACTGATGCTCTGATTTTTTGAACTGATTTTCTTGGTAGATCTTAATAACCAAGAAAATTTGCTTGGCAAAACAACCAAGGCAGGGTTGGCAGCCAATCCCTCGAGCCTGCTGGGGACACACAGCAGCAAATTATGGTTCTACTTCGGAGAGAGAAGAGCCTTTAGTACCACAGAACAGGACAGCCCTTAGAAGGGGAAAAGCGCACCCACCACTGAGACATAAAAGGTCTGCTCGCACAGGTGGGACGCCGAGACTCTCACTCGCCTCACCCGGGCGCCCCACACCCACTGCGACCGGCCCGACCTGCTCCCAGCACTGCCCGCCTCCGACCGCGCCTGCCGCCCCGGCCCCGGCCTCGCCGCTCTGCCCCTCGGCCCAGCCCTGCGGTGCTGCCCCCTCGGCCCAGCCCCAGAGCGCTGTCCCTCGGGCTCCCGCGCCCCCTCAGGGCGCACGGCCGCCGCGGGGCCGGCAGGCGTCTCGGAACCTCTCGGCCCGCACCCCCCCCCCCACCCATCCGGAGCGGCCCGGCTGTCCCCGCCGAGCCCCGGCAGCCGCCCCCGGCCGCCCCGTGGGTCTCACCAGCGTGCCCAGGTCCTGCCGGCTGAGGTGCGGCTGCCCCAGAGTCACTCCCGCCTCGTCCCCCGCCATCTTGGCCCGAGCAGGAAGTGAGGAGTCCCGCGCGGTTCGCCTTGATCGCCGGCTCCGCTCGGCGCCTCCGCCGCCGCCCCGCAGCCCCCAGCGCCCTCTGGCCCGCCAGCACGGCACCGGCCGGCCCGGGGACGGGCACTGGGCTGGGGAAACGACCGCGATCGGCGCTGCGGGGACACGGCCGGAGCCGCCGCGGGGAGGCCAGCAGCTCAGGCGCGGCCGCTGGGCAGCCCTAGGAAAGGTCCCCGCGGCCGCCCTCGCGCCGGGTGATGCAACCGGGGCCTGCGGCGGGGGCCTGCGTCCGCGTGCGGCGGCGCGCGGGGCAGGAGCGCGCGCTGCGCGAGCGGCGGGGTAACGGGGGCGCGCGCGCTTGGGGGGACCTGCGGCGCGGCCGGCGAGCGCGCGCGGCGGGCACGCGCAGCTCGGCCCTCGGCCGCCGCCGGGAGCGTGGCGGGGACCACATCCCGTGGAGAGCCGCCGACAGAGCGCCGGGAGCCTGCGAGACGGGAGCGCCTGCCGGCACAGCCCGGCTGGGGACCCCGTGCTGGTGCAGCGCGTACGTGAAACAGCACCGTGCGCTCGGGACGGGACCCGGTCCGGGGACAGACGCACCGGAGGCGGGAAGTTCGCCCGGGGTTTGCGGTCTGCTGTGCGTGTACACCGGCAGCGCGGGGTTATTCGAGTGTCGGGGGGGTGCGATGCAGAAAGGCGCGTGGGGGGAGAACTGAGACGCGGTGCTTGCGTGTACGAAATGAGTGTCGGTGTCTGATCGGCTGATCTGCCCGAACAGTGACATGTCACATCCGTGTGTTAGTAATCTCTGCTGCCCATCAGCCTGATAATGGTTTTTGAATTTCAGCCCTTTTTCTTGTTGCTCTCTTTTATAGGCTGGGCACTTATTATTTGGGAGACCACTTGGATATGAGACTGTGCCCCAAGATACGAGCAGCCTGAATGTTTTGTATGAAACAGGTAAAAAAATCACACGTGCTGTGTTCAGAGTTGAGTGTGACATAAATGCTTTAAAAACTGAATGAATAAAATCCCCAATGCAGTGATGAGAGCCAGTTTAGAGGTTCGGCGGAGATTAAAGGCGAAATTCCCTACTCTTCCCTGTGGGAAATTGAATTGACTTCTTCATGGGAACTTCTTTAAGGCATAGAAGATGTGGCTAATAGTATTTTCTCTGTGATCAGGGATACAGGTTTCAGTGCCAGTAACCAGTTATGTCAAATATGTGTGCATTGTGCCAACAACAGGAGCTTTGTCTGCTGGAAACATGTTGGTTCTCAGACTTTGCCCGGGCAACTGCTTGTGTGAAAAAAAACCCAGGTTTGGAGCAGACAACCACGTGATTGAAATGCGATGATGGAAATCTGTGTGAAACTGGTGTGCCTGGTTTAACAGTGCTGGTAACCTCCCACTTCTGTAAATACTACTATTGCCGTCCTTTCCTGGAACAAAAGTTCGGAGTGAGTTCTGCTGGATAGACGCAGAGAACACATTGCCGGTGTTCTTGTTCTGAATAAATGATTAGGAACACTTAAGAAGCCTTACAGCATCTGTAATGGTGTTGGCAGAGACAAAATGTATGTTTGTCTTGCAACCCAATCATGTTGCACGTTGGTCTGGAATATCAATTTTCATATCTAATCTTTCCTCAGGCCACATTGTGTTTTCAATTTTGTATAAAATATCTCACTTCTGGGAAAAACAAGATACACGAAGTGTAGTGGGAACATGATGCAATACTTGGTTGTAGTTGCCTCGATGTCCAGGCATGTATAATCACTCTTTTATGAAAATGAACTGAAAACACTAGACTCTGTACTTACTTAGCTGTTTAAATTATGCAGTAATGCAGTGCTGTGTAAAATTATGGAAACAGCTTTTGTCACATTTGCATCAGCCTTTAGAAAGGATTTAATCTCTGCCAAACACCCTGTCAGGAATATGAAAAAAAGTACACAAACTGTTGCTTCTATTTTAACAGTACGATTGCACATTTTACATATTCTGAGGTAGTCTTG
The DNA here is from genome assembly GCF_001715985.3 of Manacus vitellinus. Classification (NCBI taxonomy): domain Eukaryota; kingdom Metazoa; phylum Chordata; class Aves; order Passeriformes; family Pipridae; genus Manacus; species Manacus vitellinus. Next base: position 10,024,507 of record NW_021940813.1, read on the forward strand.
TTACTTTAATTCACTTATTTAGAGATATTTGTAATATAAAGAAAACCCAGAAAAGTCTGAAGACTGCAAATGTCTAATTACTGTAGAACAACAGAATGGTTTGGGTTGGAAGGGACCTTAAAGATCATCTAGTTCCAATCCCCCTGCCATGGGCAGGAACAGCTTCCACTAGACCAGGTTGCTCAGAGCCCCATCCAACCTGGTCTTCAACACTGGGGCATCCACAGCTTTTCTGGGCAACCTGTTCCAGTGCCTCACCACCCTCACAGTAAAAAATTTCTTCTTAATATCCAATCTAAACCTACCCTCTTTCAGTTTAAAGCCATTCCCCCTTGTCCTGTCACTACATCCCCTTGTGAAAAGGCCCTTTCCCAGCCTTCTTATGGGCCTCCTTTAGGCACTGGAAACTGCTATAAGGTTTCCCCAGAGCCTTCTCCAGGCTGAACAACCCCAACTAAAGTAGGTAAGAACATTTCTAGGAGTTGATATTATGTCAATATATGTCCATTGTACCTATATGTATTAATTAAATAAAGTCTAAAATTATTCAAATTGAATGGTAACTAGTGTATTAATATAACTCAAAAACCTATGCCCAGAATTTTATTCATTGCAATAGTCTCATTTTAGCCAGTGGTAACTACTTAGTAAATGCCTAAATCAGAGGGGTCAGTCCAAATCTCTATGTAAATTAATATTAGCTAAGGTAATGTTGATACCAGTGGTCATTGTCAGAGGCCTAAATTTAATTTTATTCAGGAGACTAGAATTGAGGCATTATTAACATATTTTGATTTTTCATTAGAAGCAAATTGTCCAGTGTGAAAGAGAAGGGGACTTTTTTTGTGCTTTTAAATGTTGAGATGTTTTAAATGTCAAAGCTATTGTGTTTTGGTTTGTTGGTGGTTTTTCTTTTGGTTTTTGGGGTTTTTTTTGTGGCTAGGTTTGAGGTCCTCTTCTGTGGCAGTGTGTAGGAGAGACCTGAAGATCATCTTATGCCTCAGCTTGCCACAAACAGCAGACAGCAAAATGACAGTCAGGTAAAACCTAAACAGTCTTGGTTAGCTTTTTCCACCTTCGCTGACATATGAAGGTCAAAAGTCTGAGGAAGGCAGGATGCATTGTTTTGTTTGTATCATTTCTGTGTATGAGAAACTTAGTTTCTACTCCAGTTTCATTTTGTTGAAGCATTAGATAGGTACATGCTTGGTGCAGCAGGAGACATATCCTGTGAGAATGGGAATGTCTTTCCTTTAGACTTAGGTAGCAGGAACAGTTGCTGCTTTGGCCGAGTGAGTCTGTTAAGGGCACTTGTTTCACCCCAAGTGCAGGAGTAACAGGTGGAGATGGGGCAAATTTACTGCATGAGTAAGTGGGTGACATGGGATAGTAAGAAGTTTACCAAGTAGAGAGAGGTCAGGCCATTGGGATGAAGGAGTGAATGGGAGCAGGTTGATTGTAGTGAGAGGGAGCAGTGGAAGGGCAGTTGAACAGTGGAAATAGCAGTGTGAAGTCTTTTGTGAAGCACTGCATGGTATAGCTGGTTCATTGTGTGAAGCTGTGAAAGACGTTCAGCTTGGGGGTGGCAGCTATAGAGAAGGTACACTCTTGTTTTATAGATCAAGAATGGGGAGGGGGTGGTAATGAGAGACTGAAAATAGGCTGTGAAGGGAATGGAAACAGCAATAAACAGGGAGAGGATGGCAGCGAGTGGCTTGCTATTTAAAGTGAGTGCCACAGAAGGTGACAAGGAGGTACGTAGAAGGTAGTGAATGGTTTGGGGCTGGCAGTGGCAAACGCAAGGACCACGTAGTTCAGTTCACCTCTTACAATGAAGTCAGAGTTTTCCAGGCGAAGGTAAGACAGCAAGAGCAAAGGGGGTGATGTTTGTGCCAAGGCAAAGCCCTGCTAATCCATCCCGTGCAGGGCTGCGGTTCCACACGAGCTGTGAGCAGGTGTTTCGGCTCAGGGGCTGCTCTGCTGAGCGCCTGTGGCGGACGGCCCGACCCCACGGGCTCCGGTAACCCGGTTTCCAGAGCGGCTGGCAAGGCAGGCTGTGGCGAGCAGGGAGCTGGGATCATCCCGCAGCACCTGCCGCTGGCCGCTGTCCGGGAGGAGCTCAGCCAGCGCCGAGCAAGGGATGCTGCTGCCGGGGGCAGCTGCCCGAGAAACCCGGGAGCGGCGACAGCCTCGGTGAAAGGGACCTGGACTGGAGGCGGAGGGGTGGGAGAGAACAGCGCAGCCCCGACCCTCCCAACGCGGACGCGTGTGGATGCGCGTCCTTACGGGCCGGACGCGGGTGATGCTGCTCCGTGCCGCTCTCCCCGGCCATGCGCAGCCCCCGCTGGGCTCCGGTGAGGGTCTCCCCTCCTCGGGGCATGCCGGAGCTCCGGCGTCCGGCAGGCCCTGCACGGGGCAGGGCGGCGGGCTGGCGAGGGTGCCGGCGGTGCCCTGTCTCGGTGCCGGCCCCGGTGCCGGCCGCGTCGCGCCCCCCGCCCCAGGTGCGGCGGAAGTGACGGGCGGCGCGGCGCTGCCGGCGGAAACATGGCGCCGCGGCCGTGCGGGCAGCGCGGAAGGTAAACAAGCGTAGGGCAGCGGGGACCGCGGGGCAGGCCCGGGCCGCGCTGCGAGCGCCGGTGGCCCGGCGTGGGGGCTCCCACCTCCCCCCGAGCGCGGCCCGCCGGGAGGAGGGAGCCCAGGATCCCCCTTCCTCCGCCTCCTCCTCCTCCTCCTCCCGGCTTCGCCTCAGCCATTGCCCCTCTCCGCAGCCCCCCGGCGCCTCCCTCCGCCGCCCCCGGCTGTATGGTACGCGGAGCCAGGGCCCCTCTCCGCCGCGCCAGCGGGAGGAGCCGCGTCCTCAGCGTCGCCGCTGCCGAGAGGTGGGTGAAGGATCCGGCGGGTCCTCCTTGGGCGGCCCGGCGCCGCCCTCCGGCCGTCAGGGACCCCCGGCCCCGGGCTTGGGGGGCGGCCGGATGCCCGCGGGCGGCAGGCGGGGGCAGGTGGGCTGTGGGGGGTCGGGCACGGCCGCACCGAGAGCTGCCGGGTCCGGGCGTTCGCAGCCCCCGCCGGGCGCCCCGGGCAGCTGCGGCCGCGCGGCGCCGACTCCGGGCCCGCCTGCCCCGCTCGCTCGGGGGCTCGGCCTGCGAGCTCCGCTCCCTGTCTGCGAGCACACGGGCTGTGTGGGTCATCTGAGTTCCTGCCCCCAAAATGGCCATTTCTCCTTGATCGCGAAAAAATGTGTCTCTGATCTGAGCGAGCAGGGCTACCCAGGATTGGTACTGGCGCTTTGACCTATTTGGTAAATACTGAAATGTCACTTAAAAAATTAAAGTTCTTGGGTTTTTGTTGTTTGGGGCTTCTCCTCACTCCTTCAAAAGAAGAATAGGGGAACCATAAAGCTATTAGTGGATAAAAGGACAAAACTACTGAAGTTCTGGCTTCCCATGGACTTCTTTGTTATGTGTACTCATCCTTAAGATGATAACCCAGCTCCAGAGGGTCACCAATGGTGACCACCATTGCCCCAGCTCACATTCAGATCCCCTGAGCATACCACCATGCACCAACATAATTCCTGTCTTTTCCCTCCCAACACCTAGCAAATGTGTTTAATTTCTACCACATGCTCTATAAACTCTCTCACTAACACTCATCTCCTTTCACTTTCCTCAATTATACCCTGTGGCTGGTTTGAATCTACACATGTGTTGATTTGCCTTTCAGCAAGCAAAGCAGAACAGATAACCATTGAGCTCACACTGGAGACATCAGACCTTTTTCATTCATCTAGCTGTCAATTTGAGGGATATGTGTAGAAATTAAATATGAGATTTTTGTCTTTCTGAAAAATGTGGTTGGCGTTTGGCAGTGAGGTCAAAAGATGTGTGTCTTGAACAAAGGGCACAATTAATCTCATTTTCTGAGAAGGTGCTAACTTAATTAGCAATAAAGATACAGATAATAACAAAAAGACAAATGTAAGGGATAGTTCAGCAATCTTAATTTAGATTAAAAATGTTTTTACTGCTATAGTTTAAATATTACTTGTAGCTCATTACCTTATTGTGCTAAAAATTTTATGTCGTAAGTCAAAAAAAGATAGGATTAGATTTTTTATTACTAAGAAATACTTAACCTGCTATTTTTGTGTATAAAATACATCATGATTTCCTTGATAAGTATCTGCAATGAGAAAATCAGTCTTTATTAATATGTTTTTCTTACATTTGAAAAAATTAATCATATTCTAAGCCACAAATATTACATATGTATATATATAAAAGAGTGTTTTAACTCGGGATAGTGCAGTCCTGTCCACTTAGGGAACAGTGGCAAATCCACAGTTTTCAACGCTACCACCATTTAACTTTTAGGTATTAGTAATACAAGTTTTCCCAGTTAAACACAATTCTCATTTACAAGGACATATCAAATATTTTACACTGAGGCCCCTGTTCTGGTATCAGTAAATGTAATTGGAAGAGCACTGAGTTGAACGGGCTCTGTGTCTGGGAGCAGGTTTTTCTGTGCAGGTGTAGTGATGCAATAACCTTTTAGCCAGATGGTTTAAGCTGTCTTGGTGTCTGTGAGGTGCAGTTACAGCATCTGCATAATGAACTAATTCAAGGGGAAGCTCATGTACATCTCACTGATGCTAACTCATGAGACAGGCTGGGTTTAGATTCGCTTAGGTGAAGTTAAACTGGTCAAGTAACAACAGCTGATGCGTTTGTCTGGCAGTCTTGAAATGCTTATCAAGCATGTGCTTTCATCAGAATCCTTTTGATAGTCATCCTGAAGCTTGATCTAGGGGCTGAGCTGGGAAGCACATCTTATTCTCTGATGGCTAGTCTTGCGAAATAGGGAGTTTCTAACATACTGGTCTTCATCTAAATTGAACACGTGAAAACTGTATTTTTCAACAGTATTTTAAAACAAAATGGTTTTGATTTTTTTGTGTGTGTGCTTATAGCACATGGGTCATTTCTTCTGTGCAGAAAGGCTAAATCGGGTTATAACATATCTATATGATATATATGTATATATATAACTTAGACATACCTGTTTTTAGGAACAGAGGGTAACATGAGCTGAGAAACTATGAATGTGAGAGCACCACCACATCTGCCTGAGTTACGTGTTTCTCAAAAAGAAAATGGAACAAAGCACTCTCTCCAGTACTGTACTCCATTTAGAATGAAGAATAACCATGCTGAGCTGAGACACTGAAGCCATACTGAGTTTCAGTAGGTCTGGTTGTGCCTAGTTCTGATAATGGCTCTGGCATAACCGTAATGACCTCAGAGACCACTGGTGTTATAAAGTGCCACTGCTGCTGTGAACTGGTGCAGGTGGCTCAGATTGTAAGAGGAGCTCTCATGGTCAGGTGTGTGCTCCTAAGAAATCGAGTGAGGGCAGCTTTCAGGAATAGCCAAGTTTTAATTTCTGGAGTTCCGGCAGAGTGGTTTCTCTGACTGTCAGTGGTTCAACTCCCAACTTCTTGCTTCCAAAGTAGTCCAGTGCTTTTGGAATTCCCAAGACGGATTGGGTGAAGTCGTCAGCATGAACATACTGATGTGTTTAAGATAAATTGTTTCCTGAACTTAGAATATTAATTAGAAAGGATTTTAGATAAAATGCAGGGAAACGGGATGGGTTTCTTTGTTCCCTACATTTGCAATTGTTGTAGCAGTGGAAAGTTTCGATATCCATTGACTATTGATCTATCCCATTTTTACATCACTCTTTCTTTTGCTGTTAGTGGGGAATTATGATGCAAAATGGTGGTTTGGACAAGGTTTAATGGTTTTATTGCATTTGTAGTGTAGTGCTCTGCATTCCAAGGCCCAGCCTTCAGCCATGTGTGCAGTTGTGAATGTTTCTTGTGCGTGCAAATGCCTGTTGTGTTGTATTTTCACAAATATGCATAACATTTGACTAGAAGAAAAATCTTATTTGTGCAGAAAAGTGTTCTAACAAAATTAGGGTCAAATAGTTCTGCTCTGAGCAGTCTTTGCTCTGCACCTCACCAAATAAAAATGTTTAATGGCTTTAAAATTTGCATTTTAATGCTTGCGTTTGATGGATGGAAGGAACGGGATAGATGGAACAGATTAATGGATTTTAAGCTCTATTTCAGTATTTTGTGCAACCAAAGCATGGTTTTGTATGTCTGGTGAAATATTTTGTGGTTTAACTCATAGATAGTAGTGATTTATTATGTGAAAATTTGTTGTGCAGCTGTGTTCACGTGAGTGATTTCTCAGGAGATCTGTGGGGTAGGTAGAATGAACAAGTACTTCATAATCAATAAACAAAGGAACTTGCTGATTCTGTCTCAGCATCTCAAATGAGTTAAGGAACAACAGTAAAGGAAAGCAGAAATCTGCCTTTGAGCTGGTGTGCTAGACTTGCTATTGTCAATACTTTGCTAGAACAATACATTTCTGTCCCTAGAAAGTGCATATAAGCTTTCATATTGCATGAAGGCATTTATTTAAGGGGCGCTTTTTAGGAAATGCTGCTTTTGGATAGATTTTAAATCTAAGAGGGCATGAGTCAAGAGCAGGTATTCCATAACTTCCTTCTCGGTAGCCAGTGCATTTAGACTCCATTTCTTCTGCTTGTGACTAAGAGCCGCAGACGCACTGAGGAAAGAAGGTTCTCCTTGTTTAGCAAGAAAAAGCAGTCTGGAACAGGGTTTTCAGACTTTTATTACAGCTGCAGAATAAAGATGAGAAATCAGTGTTCCAAATAAGTGGTTTTACAGTCCCAGCACAGGAGACTCTAATGCATTATGTGCTAAAAGAGGAAGAAATGTCAGGAACAGCTAATAAGGTTAAACGTGCTTCTCTTTTGGCTTTTCAGCAGAGTCTTTACTTCCTGTGCTGCATTGCCCCGATCAGCTCTGTGTGCACAGAACAATGCCCAACGTCAGTGTAGGTTGCCCACCCCCAGTATTGTTTATACATTAGAATTTTTTTGTTCCAGTTTCATACAGACCACTGTAGGCTGCACGTCTGCCTTAGGATTATTTGTGCTGCTGTGATTCGCATGAGTGAAGAAAATCCAAGTGAATTTTGCATTTTTATCGAAAGTATGAAAAAAAAAATTCGTTATGTATTGTCCTCTGGGAAATAAGCTGCAGCATTTGAATAGTGCATAGAATTACATCCAAGATTGCGAGTGTGTGTGTGGGAGGATTGGCATAGCTATGCTTTAGAAAAATTACTTCATTTGAGAGTGTTTTATATTGCTTTTTTTAATATTTGAGCTACTGTGTTGCTATTTGCTTTTGATGGAGGATATTAGCTTTAGAAATGAAGATTTTTACCCGTTGAGCATAATATGCATTTAACTATCTAGTTTCCCAGTTTTTGTACTATTTTAACCCTCTTCTGTATTTACACTGGCCAATGCATTTTTGTTTTTAAGAAAAATTTATCTGCTGATATTGTCTATGACTTCATGGCAAAACAAGGGTATTTGCTCCTTTTATTTAATGCAGAAAGACAAGCAGTCCTTTGCTTTTCAGTCACAGAATTCTGAAGCTTCTTTAGATAGTGTAGGGAGAACTCTTACTGGTTTTGTGTCTACTTAAATAATCCATTAAATGCTGTCTCAGGTTTGGGAGGAAAAATATTTTGATGTTGAAAACTGTAGATTTACTAGGAATGAAATGAGCAGGGATGTGAGAAGAAGGATTAAGTGACTTAAACCCCCACACTTTTAAAACATTTAGAAATAATAATTTGAGAGTGTGTATGCCTTTGTTACCATTGTTACCATTTGTGGCTGACTTAGAGTTTGAAATATCTTATGGAATAGTCAGTTTTAGGGAGGTGTAAAAATTGGAACCTTTAAAGATGTCCCCTAAATGCAGGTGGTTTTTATTTTTTAATATTTCAGTGATTCCTGCCACCTTATTTTTTGTTAGATTTAAAATTTGAAGGATAGTAGCTTATATATGATTTTTTTTTTTTTGGCTTATGTGAATGTGTCTCTTTTCTCTTTAATCAGAATTAGAAGGACGGTCACAAAAAAATTGGTCACCCAGTTACAGACTAGTTGAGGTTATAAGTGACCTCTGGAGGCCATTAGTCCATTTGCAGGGCCACCTGGAGGCAGTTGCCCAAGACTCTATGCTGATTGTTTGCGTGGTGTTTGGTTGGTTTTGTAGAGGTTTTTTTGTTGTTTTTGTTTAGAGTATTATTTGTTTCGATCCTTTAAAGGAACACTGGAGGTGCTCCTCTGGATTTGGTGCATCTACCATCTGTCTCTGCTTAACTTCACTTGCCAACTTTTCCTTTTTGCTTCTTTGAGGGTGATGAAAGAAGCTTTTTCTTTTAGGGCTATCCTATGTAAAAGTTAATTTCTCTCCTTTTATTTGTGGAATATCTGTAATGTGATTATCTTTCTCAAGGTAAGGGCAAAGATCCCAGTGTGTGTTTGGAGGTTGCTGGTTCTTCCACGTTGTTCAGGTACACAGTAATGCATGTATTGTTTTGAAGAAATCCCTTCCGTGAGATTGCTGTCTGCATAAGCCTGTGTGATGTTAGATCTCATTGTTTTCAGATTAATCTATGTTGCTTCAGTCACCTGAAAAATATTGCTTCATTTCTGACTCTTTTTTCCACCCAATATATTGTTGTGTTATTCTGTTCACATTCTCACATTTGCAAAGTCCAACTGTCCCATCGCATTTTTAACACCAGTCGTGGAACTGAAGCTGAGCCAAGTCTTAGTGGATCTCCTAAAGAAATGTAACTTACACAGTTGTACTGTCTGAGAATCCTGGTAACCTTTGAAACTTGGCTGATTTCAGACAGAATTGAGAGTTGTTTCAAGTTGCTGTATGTTTTATGAAAATGAATGGCCATTTAAAGGAAAATGATCATTAAATCTCTCAAACAGGAAAGACTGAGGTATGAACTCAGTTATTATTAAACATCAGAGAACTGGGGATGGGGAGGGGAGGAGTTACAAGTGCTCCAGTGAAAGAAGAAAAAAAAAGCTAATATTAGTGTTAACTTTTTTATTTGCTATCAGAAATCCAATTAGAAAGCAAAATCTTGTAAAGTCAGGCTTTATGCTTCCTGTTCAGTTGGTTGCTTCTTTTTGAGGTGGTAAGTTACTAAAGTAGTTCTGTCCTCATATGCCTTTGTGTAAGAATTGACAACAACTAAGAAGAATATTTGATGGTAATTTTTCTCTCTGGTATTTAATGTTGAGGAATAAGAGACTCACAATATGTAGCTCCAGAGCAGTTTGCATGTTCTCTCTGTCTTCAGTGACATTGAGGGGAATGAGCTGTCATGGATACTGGTGAGAAAGCAATTGGATTGTCATCTTTGTTCTTTTGCTCCTGCTCTTACTTTCAGGAATTTGAATTTTGTCATAAGGCCATAGTTGTAATGAACACTCCCAGCATTGACTTTATTGTGCACAGACCCCATCATCAGGCTTCAACAGTGTGGGAGCGGTGCTCATTCCGTGAGGTGTGGCTACAAACACCCACTCACCATTTCAGTTTTGCATAGACAAAGAGTATCTCCAAAGAGTTCTGTTTTCCAGGATGTGTGCTGATGAATGAAGGAGATGATTATCCATTAATGGAGTCTAATAAAATGCATTCCAGTTAAATGGCAGCAGGCAGAATGTGGTGCTTGAGGAAGTGGGAGTAAGTGGTAACTGCTCTCTGAAGTTGTGAAACAAGGGCCACCCTAGAGTTACTTCTGGGTCCACATACTTGTGTGAAGTTTTATGACCTTGAAAATCTGCAGGTTTTTTAATGTGTTGATATTATTCAGCCGTTCGTGTGGGTTACCAGTAGCAAAACATGATTAGCTTTAATTGCAATAGGAAATTCAGAGTGAAACGCACAAATATCTGAGAGAATGTTGCAGTGTAATTAAAGGTGGGATAAAGTGGAACAAGAGTAGTTGAACCAATTCTACTAGCAAATTAATGCCAGACAGGGAAGTTGTTGCTCTTTTTCTTTGTTCCTGCCCAAGTATGTGTCCTGCTCTCTGCATCAGGTTGGTTCTTGGGTCAAAGCCCCACAGTGTCAGAAATCAGATCACTGGGAAGCAGAAAATTCTCTGATCTTGAGGTTTCGTGCATGCTGGGGGGAGCAGGAAGGGGTGGTTGTGTTTGTGTCCCATGTCTTTTTCAGGTCTGTCCCTCTCTGCTCTTGGTTTATTTTCTGTCAGGTTTGAGTTGAATTTGCTTTCTAGAGAAGTCAAATGAGCCCCAGAAGTGGCTCAAAGTAGGCAGCAGGAGCTCAGACCCCAGAATGAGGACAGAGTAGGGGAATGGAATGTGCTGTTGTCCTTTGACTTTGATAAATCATTAGATTGGTTCAAGCTGCCTTGTGCAACTTCACCCTGCCTAAACCCAAGGAAGTTGGGCAAGATTTTGAGAAATTTGTGGATTTTGAATAGTTTTGGTTGTTTGTTTGGGTTTTTTTTGTTGAATATTTATCTTCCTTAACTTTAACAGGGTGGGATCCTGGTACTCTTTGTTTTCTTTTTGGTTTATTTACAGTTTGATTATAGCTTGCACGTAAGTTACTGTATCTGCAAATGTTCAAATACTTAATGAGCAATTCAGCTTCACTAAACCCAGTATACAGAATATTATTTATTGTGACCTGTTCTTGTCAGTGATTCTTATTGTGTTAGTATTTTGCACTTTATAATTCTCATGACCTAATATTAATCACTGTAGTAAGAAATGGGGGGGAACGTGATGGGAGTTTGTTGTTACAGAAGAAGTGAAATACACAATCTTAAATGGTATCTCTGAAAACGTTTGGTTATGTCAAGTGAATTGACATATAGTTTTAAACCTAATAAATTTTTATTTTTTTTTAATTATACCATGTACAGATCTACTGGAGCTTGTTAAGGAAGTTTAGCTTCCTTTCTGAAACCTTTTGATATTCAAGAGTGGGTGTTTTATTGCTCCCCTGAGATAAATTCTTTAGAAAGATTGAGGGGGGGAGAGGAAAAAAAAACATGACAACCTTTTCAGTTCATTATCTGACCATGAATTAACTTGAAGTGAGAAATTGTTTTGGCAGTATTGCATAGTTATTTTTGTTGATTACCCTGTCTGTAAAATGAGAATATTTTGCAGGGGGGAAATATTTAAAGTTGATGTTTTGTTTCCTAAGTTGATTTTTCAGCTGGACAGAAAACAAAAAGGATGGTGAAGACTTTTAAGTCTTAATAAAAGCAATCTCAGTTAGGATTTATCTGGTCAGGAAGGGCTTGTAATATGTTATTAGAAATTACAATTTATTTTCATTTTTATTTATTTTTTTTTTCTTCCCCCCCCAGGTGATTCATGGCAGGGGACGTGGAAGGGTTTAGCTCCTCCATCCATGACACCAGTGTCTCTGCAGGATTCAGAGCACTGTATGAGGAGGGATTGCTTCTTGATGTCACACTTGTCATTGAAGACCACCAATTTCAGGCCCATAAAGCTCTGCTTGCCACCCAGAGTGATTACTTCAGGATTATGTTCACAGCTGACATGCGAGAACGAGATCAGGACAAAATCCATTTGAAAGGTCTGACAGCTACAGGCTTCAGTCATGTTCTCCAATTCATGTACTATGGAACTATTGAACTGAGTATGAACACTGTTCATGAAATCCTTCAGGCTGCCATGTATGTCCAGCTTATAGAGGTGGTAAAGTTTTGCTGCTCTTTTCTCTTAGCTAAAATCTGCTTAGAAAACTGTGCAGAAATTATGAGACTTCTGGATGATTTTGGTGTAAACATCGAAGGAGTCAGGGAAAAACTGGATTCCTTTCTGCTAGAGAATTTTGTGCCACTCATGTCCAGACCTGACTTCCTTTCATATCTGAGCTTTGAGAAGCTCATGTCTTACTTGGATAATGATCATCTGAGCAGGTTTCCAGAGATAGAGCTGTATGAAGCTGTTCAGGCCTGGCTGCGCCATGATAGAAGACGCTGGAGGCATACGGACACCATCATTCAGAACATCAGGTTTTGTTTGATGACACCATCCAGTGTTTTTGAGAAGGTTGGTGCATTTGAAAAGCAATAGGCAGGATTCATCATTTAGCTAGGGCAGCATGCCATTAAATAGGTAAGATTCCCCAACCTATTAGGAGGGACAAAATTATAGCATTTATTTTCTAATAAACCCATAGAAGGCAAACAACTACAAGTATTGTCTTTTGGTTATTAGACAAGAGCACGTACAGTGACTGGAGAACAGGTGGGTTTGCAATACATGTTTATAAGGGGCTTTATATGAAAAAGACATTTTAAAATAAGGTCACTTGTATCTGGTTTGTTTTCAAATGTTCTTACTGTTGTCCGCAAGTTGCTTCTTGCTTTAGAGCTGCACACAGTATGTAGGGTATATGTCATGATAATTGTTATCAATATAATCAAAAAATAGTGACAGTAGATCTTACATGGTTTAAGTACAGGAGGTTTCTTTATTTGCAAATGACAACTAGCATCTGCTCTTAAATCTGCAGCCTTTTTGTTGTTGTATCTTCGGTGGCTGTGCTGTTACACAGCAGTTGGAAGTAAGCCCTGATCCTGCAGAGTTACACACACACTTGTTTCTATACAAGGCACTTAATCAATCAAAAATTATTTACAGTATGAAATGTAATGATTTACTTTAAATATCAGAGGAATTTTTGTAATAGTTGATCTAAAGTTCAACTGATCACTGTATGTAGTAAGAGGTTAAAACCAAACTTGCTTTTTCTACTCTTCTGTTGAAGAACAGACAGAAAAGTTGTTTTCTAGTTCTTTAGACTCTGAACATTTGTCAACAGTAGAGGATTACTTTGTAAGCAGCTCTGTCACAGACCAGTAACAGTGTTCAGTTTAGCAATTACAGTTAATTTTGTGTGATGAGATAAAACTTCTACTAATTCACTGAGAAGTGAAAGGTACAGGAGTTAAGACCTTGTGGGTTTTTTGTGCTTCTTATAAATTAATTTCCCATATATTTTTACTTTGGTATCTAGTGAACATACAGATAAGGTTGTGTTGGTTTTGGTGGTTTTAAGGGCTACTGGGCCATTCGAGCAGTAATTCTTATATGTATTCCTATTTGAAATTGTCAAAGCTATTAACTACTTCAGACCAGTGGGTTTCTATATTTTGGATTTTTTTCTGTGTGTGTGAATTGAATAGAGGATGTAATAATACATAAAATATATTTATGATATTATATTAGACTATAGACATGAACAAAATAAACGCCTAGGCATATTTTAGAACAGTGCTGCAATGTTTATATAGGGTTAAAACATTTCCAACTAGTAAGAGCTGAACTCTGCAGGATACTGTGTAGTGTCTTGTTTTTAATAACACTTTTACCTTATTACTACATCATTTAATCCCTTCTAAGTAAAACTGATAGAATTCACAAAATATGCTTTTAAGTTTAATCTAATAGGGCAAGACTTGTTTGAGTCTGCTTCAGCTCTATGAGATTTGCGGATACAAGCTCAAGCATTGAGCTGTCCTCAGTTAAATTCCTCTAAGTGCAAGTCTATGTTAGTCTTCAGTGTTACATGTAGGTATAACTTCTGGAGCTGGTTTTGGCATCAGTGGTGTAAATCCTTCATACAGTGCTTCTCATATTTTTGTCTTGACAGCTTCCAAATGGCCCAATAGGTACAACTTCAGGAGAGAAGTCGCTGTAAAAGCTTCATCTGTGAATACCCTTTCTGTTAATTTGTATGTGGGAGCTCACTCTTGAAAAGGCAACGCAGAAAGAATCGTGTCTTGCAGAATATACCACCTAAGGAGTCTTTCTGCTGTGCCTTTTGCAACTGGACATGCCTGTCCCATATTGGCCTTTTTAGCCGCCAGCACGCTTGTAACAAACGTGGGTAGAGCCTTTCCCAGATCTTTGTTTGCAAAGCCCAGCCATGATGATGTGGGAGCAGAGAGAAGCCAGTGTAGGTTATGGAGTGGGACAACTCAGCACAGGGAAGCACAGCTAATTATGTCATTTGTTGCTGCAGCTAGGAATGCATTTGTGTTTTACCCTGGCTAGAGAGCATTGAGTTATCCAGCATGACAAGTGACAAAGGACAACTGCAGTTGGAGCCAACATCAGAATATAGAACACTTTTTTTTTTAAATAAGAGAGCATGGCTATTCACTGTTCTGGCAGTAACCCAGGGAGAACCTCTTTCTTCTCTGTGTAGAAGGGGGAAGATATTGGTAAAACTGCGTTTTTTGGAGATCTACAGACAGAATTGAGCCTTGTCCTGAAGCCAGCACATACTAAACGTCTGCATGAATGTACCAAATACAGTCTGAGGTTGACTCTTCCAGTTCAGCAAACTCTGTATTTGCTATACACTGGCTGGCTTGTCGTATGTACTCTTACATAATCTTTGTGATACACATTTCTCAGATGCCTGTCCTTGTAATATATAAATAGCTTATATGACTTAACTTTGCAAGTCATGGTAAAGATACTTTTGACCTCTTAAGCCATTATGTTTCGTACATCATTTTTTTGGGGAAGATGTACAGTGTGGGTGGGATGGCTTGTCCTTTCAGAAATGAAATGAGTGACTCCAGGTTAATACCTTGAGGCTGATGTGCATTTAGAGTGCACAAGGGAAGGTACAGCCCCTGTGCTTACTGCAAACTGGAAGAACGGATACTGAGGTATGAACAGGTACTGCTTTTGTTGCTCAGCCCTTAAAATACATGCTGATGTACGAGGGAAAATGGGAAGATAAATGAATTAAGGATTTGGGGAATAGTTAGAAACGAAAAGCAAAGTGTATGAGGAGAAGTACAAGTTTTGCTCTTGACGTTGTGTTTACCTTTTTTTGAGACCCATCCATGGCTCTTTAAGTCTTTAGGGAGTTTGGAGATAGAAGTTAGAGGGCATTTCACCTGCCTCACTGAGTTAATCTCTGTGTTACTGGAGGTGACTGTGTCATGATTTCCCTTCATGTACTGTTTAAGCTCCATTTAGTTGCTGTGTACTACTCAGATTGAAATGTTGTTTCAAAACTTTAAAATCCAAAGGGCTTTTTTAATGTCCAGTGTGCAGGGTTTGTTATGACTAGCCCATGCTGATTTATAAATTGCCAGTATGAATCAGAAACTTACTAATCGCTATGTTTTGCTGTAGAGGTAGGATGAATAGCACATTATTTTTGAGTATCTCTGCCCTGTGCCTAGAAAAGAGTAACTTTTGAGAAGATATCATTGTAATTTTATGTTATTGTGACTTTACCTTTCATAAAAGAATTTAATTTCTTTTTTTTTTTTTTGCATTTACCTCCATGTCTAGTAATCCATATGTATCCACTTCTGCAACTTGGTTTGCTGAAGCAACTTTGTTTGCTGAAGCTTAGAATAAGAAGTGTTTAGTGGATGAGGTTAGTGGGCCCCTCTTATCTTAAATAGGTGCTGCACTTGGTATTTTTGTCTCTCAGGGTTATTGCTCAGTTGGATAGGTTTGCTAGCAGTATTTATTTTGTACTGAACTTCTTAATTGTGGAATATAGATTGATTCCATTCTGATTTGAAAAATTAGATTTGAGTTAGACTTCAGCTTGACTTTGATAATTTCATTGGCCAGTTTCTAAAAAGGAGCAGCCAAATAATCATTTTGAGAGCATTGTCCTTGCTGCACAGAGCCTGTGTCATCTTGTCTTTTTATGGTTAGGCTGAAACACAGTAAGTGATTTGTAGCACATGCAGAATAGCCCTTCAGAGTCCTATACTGGTACCAGTCGGTTCTCATACTGGCTTACAGTTGTGCTTAAAATATAGCCAGAGATAAGTAGATGTGAAAATAATAAGGATCTGAGTTAGCAGAGTGGATGGATCTTTAGTTTGGATTCAGCTTAATCTTTAGTAAAATAACTTTTTTTTTTGCAAATAAAAGGAAGAGTTTGCTCTCTAGAAGTCTGATACAGAGACCATCATTATTCACTGAAAAGCTGTGGTGTAGCTGTTGTACTCCTGGTAGTTGAGTTTGAGTTGCATCACTTACACGTTCAGAATTGACAGTTTTAGAAAACTTAAGCACAATAAGTTATAAGCTCTGAAGTAGTTCTCTGCTTACGTGGCTAGAGATGATAGAGTCACATTATGAGCCACCTAGATTTTTGCTATTGACTGCTTGGGGGGGTGAGTAGAGGGGTGGATGTTTTTAATTATGTTTTAAATTATTTTTGCATCTTTTTTTTAATGGAGTGATACATTGGATTTTGTTTATGCTGTTCCCTGTCTGTGTAGCTGAAAGTCTGACTGTGAACCACAGTAACTGGTAGATATGCAATGAGATAGTTCTCATTCTCCATCTCTGGAGATCTTGAGGGAGCTCTTACCAGTAGGGCTGTGTCCTGGCAGAACCTCTGTAAGATTTTCTTCAGAAAATTGAAGAGAAAGAATTGGAAAGAATGTAAAAAAAAGGAAAAAATCACATGGGCAAAACTGGAACACTTGGATTAAATTCCTTTTTTTACAGTAAGACTGGGGTTGGTAAGGAAGTCCAGCTTAAACTACCTTTAAGACCCTTCAGCAAGATAACAACAGTTTTTCTTTAAACTTTGAAAATGCTATGAAGCATTTAGTATTTTTATGAATTCGGAGTTGATGATGGACTCTAAGAATGCACATTTGTTTTACTTTGGGGTTCATAATGGTTAGTGCACATTTCCATCTGTTTTGCAGACACTTGCGAGTGTTCTGCTTGAGTATGTTGGTAATTAGGGGCACAGTCCTTCTAGAGCTTCTCCATTTGAACTTATCAGGAGAATTGGTCTGCTTAGATATTTGTTGATCAGCTAAAAGCAGTGATATTTTTCCTCAACAGCCAAGTTTAGGAATGCTCCAGCTACCTTCTCTTACCAGAATTTAGGTGGCCGGTCACTCTTGTTTTGTGGGATTTTTTTTCTGCCTATTGTACAACTTGCTAGTGCTTGTGCATTTTCGTGTTCAGCTCTCCAAACCTGTGTTTGTAGAAGCTTCCCCACAAACTTTAGTCAGAGAGGGGTTATAATAACTGGGAGTTGCATTTACTTCTTTATATCTTTTTGGTTTAAAGTAAGAGGTTGAGGCTTTGCTTTGGTGTTAGTGCCTTTGTCAAGATGAGCAGTAGTAAACTTCTGCTACTGATTCCCTGGTCTTGAGATTCTGTCTCTGGAATTAGAGATACTCCTTGTTTCCTTTTGCATGCTCTCATGGGGTGAGATTTGTGCTAAGTGAAGGAGTAGAGTGGTGAGGATATATGAGGCTTATTTTAATTCCAGTCTCTGGCTGGCATTTCGATTTCTAGATCTAACGACAGAGTTGTAAATGTTGAGGGGGAAAGAAAAGCATTTTCCATTTCTGCCAGGCTTTGCTGGAATTCTTCATGTTGTAAGCATGTTGATCCTGATGTCTTCCACAATCATCCAAGAAAACTTGAACTGCATAGAGGTGGAACAAAGATAATTTATATTTTTATTTAATTCCAAAGATGATGGCTCCAGTTTGGGAATGCTTGAAGTAGTCCTACTGTTCTAGAATTTGAACGTTCCTTTTAAGGATAAAGTTACCCACCCACTATTCTTTGTTATTTTAACTTCCTTTTTCATTTTTTGTAACCTTTAAGGCTTTCTATATGTTATCATTTTTCTGTGCTGTGGTTCTCCCTGCCAGCATATTTTCTGTAATTTATGTTCACTCTTTTTAGTCAGGCAGGGTATGTGGTTTATTCTAACAAATGCAGCACAAGCAGATCTGTCTTTGTATGACATATTCTTTATTTGCAATAAGAAAATAGATCTTATTCCCACAAGAGTTGGACTTACTGTGGGTATTTCATAAGCACTATGCCTGAGTAAACCTTTTTGCTCTGGTAAAAACAATAGAAAGAAGCTGGATGTTGCTGCAAGAATAATATATACATCTGCATGTGACTGTCCTCTTTTTCCAGACAGAGATAAGTTGAACTTGTCAAAATTAAGTGGGGGAAAGAAAAAGTGTAAATAAAACCACCAAATCACTGTAACTCTTGAGCTATACATTGCTTTACAGTAGTAGGTTAGTATTCAGGGTTTTTTTGAAATCTGGTGTGTAAAACTATCTCAATATCTGTGCGAAGTATGCCAAATAATAACAGTTCCAAAGATTTTTTGAAAAGATGCTTATCTGAATGTGTTAATTGTTATACAAGGAAGAGAAATTATTAATAGAAAGCTAACAAAACTTCAATAGTACATATTTATGGAACAAGCAACTACTCTATTCACAAGGTATAAAGGACATTAATTTCCAAATTGCTTTCCATATACATCGAAATTCATACCACCCCTGAGGTAAGGGGTGGTACAGACTTTTGTTCCTTGGGACAGGGAATAGGAGATGAGGTAACAGATACTCAAAAATGTTAGCTTCTGGTGTTACCTTGTGGTCACTTGAAATTTCAGAGTGACCTCACATTTCTTCAGAGCATTGCTTCTCATTTTGGAGCTGGTGGGAGCTAAAGGCATTTAGACTGTTTGCAAGCAATCCAGTTTTATGTGAAAGAAACTGGAACCTTGGATCAAATCTGATCGAGGATTTGTGGATTTGGCAATATCCAGCAGGTTTTTACTTGTTTTAGAAGTGTGATTCAGAAAGCTGTGTTAGACCAGATTGTACAGGAAGAGGGAAGCCTCTGAAGAGAATCCCACGGTGAGCTGAGGAATGCTTGGAGCTAGATGAGTTAAAACGTTCAGGACAGGGATGTGTTTTGGAATGGTCTCAGGACCAACCTGAGGAACTTAAGTTGTCTTAGATAGTAGGAAGGGTCCTGAAAAGGTAAATTCTTGTCATCTTCTCCCTCACCCACAACTCCAATAAAACTGAGCTGGGATAGCTCTTCTAACTGAGGTGTCACTTCACTGTGTGCTAATTCAGAGGTTGTAACTCTCACCTGGGAAGTGGAAGTTCAAACCTACCTCCACCATTTGTCAAAGAAATCACAACCAAAGGATTATAGATGGAGATGTTTCCCTCTTGCGTTAAAGGCATTTGTTAACATGTGGAGACTCAGAGAGGGGAAACCATAAGGGGTAGCCATCATGATGAGTGGTTGGTGCAAGCACATGTTCTGAAGGAAGGAGGTTGGGTACCTTCCCTTCTCTTCCCCTTCCCTTCCCCACCCCAATTAAATAGCTCTGTGAGCAGAGCTTAGCATTTGGCAATAACTGCTTAGGCTTGACTGTGAGATTTCAGAAAAAATAGACCAGAGTAAACCTTGGTAAACACAGAATGGGTGTGTAGAGTATCTTTCAAACTCAGGAAAATAGTGTATTTTTAACTAAGGTGCTTCATGGATAAAGCAGAAGAGTAACAGAGGCTTTTGGGGGGGGAAAGAATAATGATTTTTAGACCTGGGGATTTCAGTTGTGCCTAATTCCAGCATGAATTTTACATGTGATTATTCTGCTGAAATTGTTAGTCACTGCTGTTAGTCACTAAATTGCCTTCTGGATTTTTTGTAACAATACACTAGTTCAAGCCTTCTTGCACAAATGCTATTGCTCTCAAGAGTGCCTGAATGAAACAAAGTAAAATAATCTAATGATACATAGTCATTTAGATTTTCTGGATTGTTTCTCTTGGTCAGAATTTTAATATCTTTTAAATGTATTCATAGGTAAAAACATCAGAATTTTATCGATACTCCCGGCAGCTGCGACATGAGGTTGACCAAGCCATGAATTACTTTCATAGCGTTCACCAACAGCCTTTGATGGAAATGAAATCGAACAAAATTCGTTCTGCCAAACCCCAGACTGCAGTATTTAGAGGAATGATAGGACACAGTATGGTAAACAGTAAAATTCTTCTCTTGCACAAACCAAGGGTCTGGTGGGAACTAGAGGGTCCTCAAGTACCTTTACGACCAGACTGCCTTGCCATTGTAAATAACTTTGTGTTCTTACTAGGTGGGGAAGAACTGGGGCCAGATGGTGAGTTTCATGCTTCATCCAAAGTGTTTAGATATGACCCAAGACAGAACACTTGGTTACGAATGGCAGACATGTCTGTGCCACGCTCTGAGTTTGCTGTTGGAGTTATTGGGAGGTATGTTTATGCAGTGGCTGGGAGAACCAGGGATGAAACGTTTTACTCCACTGAACGGTACGATATTACTGAAGATAAGTGGGAATTTGTGGATCCCTATCCAGTCAATAAGTACGGACATGAAGGGACTGTGCTTGGTAACAAGTTGTATATCACTGGTGGAATTACATCATCTTCAACTTCTAAGCAAGTGTGTGTGTTTGATCCCAGTAAAGAAGGGACAGTAGAGCAGCGAACAAGGAGAACTCAAGTGGTCACTAACTGTTGGGAGAACAAATGCAAAATGAACTATGCAAGATGCTTTCACAAAATGATTTCTTATAATGGTAAGCTTTATGTCTTTGGTGGTGTCTGTGTGATCCTGAGGGCCTCCTTTGAATCTCAAGGATGTCCTTCTACAGAGGTGTATGACCCCGATACGGATCAATGGACTATATTGGCTTCTATGCCAATTGGTAGGAGCGGTCATGGTGTAGCTGTTTTGGACAAACAGATAATGGTTCTTGGAGGCCTTTGTTACAACGGTCATTACAGTGATTCAATTCTCACCTTTGATCCAGAGGAAAACAAATGGAAAGAGGATGAATATCCAAGGATGCCATGCAAGCTGGATGGCTTACAAGTCTGCAGCCTGCACTTCCCTGAGTATGTTTTGGAGCATGTTAGACGTTGCAGCTAAAACTGAGTGAACAACCCAGTGAAAGACAAAAAGCTATACCTAATTTGTTAAAAAAATACAAACCAATTAAATTCCTTCAGAGACATTTTCCTTGTGTGTAAGAACAAATGCTAAATGCTCAAGAGAAACAGGATGTACAGGGAGTGTACTTACCAAGTTTATTAGAAAAGCCAATAGTTAGTCTGACCTTGTAAAAGCTTTGTTGTTTTGGGTTTTTTTTAACATAACTGTAAGTACAAAAAAAATAAATTTTTGAGTGTGCTTGGGTTTTTTGTAATATTTTATGTCCGTAATATTTTCTCTTTTTTTTTTTAATGGCCATTATGCCATTATGCTTTTGAATTAAGTTGAGTTTGACAGAATATTTGTGAAAGGCAGAGAAGAAAGACTTGATTAGCAGTTTTTTGAGCATCAAAATAAACCTCATCATCTGTACTAGGGTACAGCCAGATCTAAGATAACAAAACCAAACCCTTTCTGTGTTTTATGTTGTTTTTTAGATGCTTTTCCCATTAACTGCAAAGAATTCTTAAATCTACTAGGTGTTTTGATTTTCCCTTATTTACTTTGGAGAAGAATTTTAACCCCTTTGCATGACCTTTTTCCTGGTTTTGTATAGTGGTACCAGTAAGTCTGCCAAACTGCAAATTACACATTTTCTACTGAATTGAAAACAAAGCATTTTTATATTCAAAACACTGTTTCTATGCTGCCTTCTATTGTCTGCGTTGTGTTTGTTGGTGAGTAAAAAAAGTATATATACATGTGCATACACTGTAAAAACTGTATATAAATGCATCTTTTTATTTGCAGTTACAATATTATATTTTAACTAGTGCACAGATTCAGCCATATCTGTTGAATTTAAGGTATTCTTTAATAAGCTAAATAATTCAAAGTTCTTAAGTAACCAGAGGCCTCATTTGGTATCAAAGTATCTTATCTTTAGTATATACTGATTGATTCAGTAACTTTAAACTCTTTATATTGTTCCTACATAATGAACTGTTGATTATTTGTTATTTTATAAATTATTTTTTAAAAAGTAAATTCATCTTACCTGAATTTCTTTTCAGTTTCAATGTGCTGCCCAGTTTTCTTTTTTCATGAAAATGGAAAATATCAATAAGCAAATGCTCAGCACTGCTGTGACCCACAGTTATTTTTGGAACTGGATACTGGATATACTACAGTTTATTCTCAGTACTTTGCTTGTACTCACATTTCAGTATGAGTACTCGTATTGAAGTGGTGTAATCTTTTCATTATTATTATTTTAATTATTAACTGTTAAGAACTACTGTGTTTTGAAAATGTGGGGTTAGGTGATTGGATGGTTGATGTAATTTCTGTTTCTTTTGTAAAAAAACCTACACAACTATGGCTACTGACCTCAGAGTGCCTGAAACGAGATGTGTGGTCCTAGAGGGCTTTGAATAACTCCATTGAGTTTAACTTACAGATATAACTGACAGTAGATTGGTAAGAATTATCTACCAAGACATAAATAATAACAGTAATTGCATTTTGATTATCTTTATGGATGTGAAATAAGCCACTTCTAGAACCTAAAGGAGAAGTTGAAGGCTCACAGTTCAGATGCTGAAACAGGCAGCTGCATATTCTGTAAAATCTTATGCTGCTGTGTTTCACTTCAAGCAATAGACTTTACTTTATATGCAGCAATGCAAAACCACTTTATTCAGCATCTTCCAGTCAGAAATCACTGTAGAAAAGGAATGTACAGTACTCAGGGAGTTCAAAAGAATGCACTTACAAAGGGACCAAAATCACCCTAAATTTTCTATGTTAAAAATAACACCTATTGTCTAAATGAAGTTTGAAATAATAGGAGTTAAAACAACTTGTAAAAACTCCTCATATTGTGTTTTGATATTTTTGTAGTAATTATGTTCTGGGTTGAAATGTGAGTATTTGGAGCTATATGGCAAGTCAGCATATTTTTAATTTTTTTTTTTAATTATTAGAAATGATTTATTGATCAAGTATTTTCTTTTCATATGTTTTAAAATAAAGAGGTAATGCATGCCATCATAGCTATAGTGATAAGCTATTACATCAGAAGTGACTGGACCAAATACTGATATTCAGCCTTCTGATGCAGGCTAGTTTGCAGTTAAATTTGTCTTTTTTAATAAGAATTCAGTTGACTGAATTAGAAACCTAATTTACTTTCTTGATAGCTTAAGTTAAAGCTGGTGTGGCTTACACTAAAACCTCAGTTTCACTACATCGCCCTGTGTGGGTACAGAGAGAGACTGACTCCAGTAGGTGCTGGCTCTGTGCTGACTGTACATAGTTCATGGAATATTGAGGCACAAGAGAAAAAACAAGGAGTTTTAAATTTTTTTTTTCATTATTCTGTTTGTCACCAGCTCATTTCTCAGTAAGTTAATGGGGCAGCAAAAACTAATCCTGCCTGAGAAGGCTTTCGTGGGCACGTTCTGTATAGTACAGAGTACTTCACTTTTATCTGGGGCCAGTGTGGGGAATGAACATGATTCTGGATATCTGGTGTTCAGGATTCAAATGTCTTAAAGAGACACAGCCAAGACATTATTAAAACTAATAGTAAAGATGGGGGTGTCTTAAGTTACGTTCTGGATTTGAGCACCTTCCGAGGTTCTGTGTACAGGGCACCAGCCTCTAAAGTCACTGCTGAGTACACTTGAAGAACCAGATTGTTTTTGGTGCTCTGCTTTTAAGTTTGTATCTATCTTCAGGTACCCAGTTCTGAAAGTTCTTGTTCAGGGTTGTAATAGTAATTGTTCTGTGAATTTTTAATTGAACTGTTGGTTTCGGCTTCCTTGAAAGCTGTGTCTCCATTGAGAAGCTGGCTGCTACCTTTCCAGCATTAGGAATGATTGGAATTTGCTTGGGTTTAGAATGTGTGGGGGTATGTGAGAGTGTTTTGTCAATTTACATTTCTACCATACTTTTACTGTTTCAGACATTAAATATAAAATTAACTCTACTTTCTCTTTTATGTTGCAATGGAACTTTTGAGGCAGTTATTTTTGTTACTTTATAAATCAGAGGGATTGTTTATTTTAATTGAGTTTGCTTTTGTTATTTAGCACCAGATAATTTAGTGTTTAAATAGAAACAAAACTAAACTGGGTAATAAGAATTGCCTATTACTATGAAATTTTGAGCATTATGATCAGATTAAGATGAGTTTTAAATAAAACACTTAAATGCCTCTCATTTGTCAAGGAAAAGGTAAGTTTCAGTCTTTGATTATTAAGTTTGGGGAGGTTCTCTTTCTATTCCCACCCCAACCATAACTGGAATACCAGCAAACCTAATGTCACCCACATATTTAAAATTCAATGCATGACCTGCTTTGAAAAGAAAGTGTACTTGCCTCTTGCCTTTTTTTTAAAAAAGTGGACATAGTGAGTTACAATATAGGGTGGTGGATTTTTTTCACATCTATAGAAAAAATATATCAGCTTCATTTCTTAGTTTAGCAACCAACTCCAGCAGGAAAGTTTCTTTTCAGATGAAGTAATGTACAATAAGCACAGTGCTCCTGTAGAGGGACCAGACACTGCCAGTTCCCATTTCACATGCTACTGTGCCTATTTTTAGGGGACAGGGTTTTTTTAAAGTACTGCATAAGGAAAAAAATTGTTTATTTTCCCCCCACAAAATGTTGTTAGTTTCATAGTGGGAAGTATCAGGTGGCAAAAAACTTTTGAAGTTTTTTTCCCCGTGAATTCGGCTGGAGGAAGGCAATACTTGGTTTTACAAAGGCCCTGCTGTTTCAGAAAGCACTGCTGGCAAGTGGCAGCATATGAGCTACCTGGCAACCTGCTTTTATGTTACTTCCTTTTGAAAAGTGTGGATGTCCTACTTTCTGCAGTATGATAGCAGTCCTGTTAGAATTAGATCCAAGGGTTTGACTTGAATATTTCCCTGGTTTCTGAGGTTTGCAGCCATTTTTTCTTGAGGCCCTCCTGCCTTAGAAACCCAAGTACTGCATTTCCTCTTGCTGATAAGATGGTAACTGCTTGTGTCAGGGATGAAGTGTCACTCAACACTCAGGAAGCAAAGATAAAATTCATGAGGTACAAATTCAAATTATTTTAAAAAAAACCCCACATTGCTTAACTCATTATGTCCATTCTGTAGCAAAAGAAGGGTAAGCATTATGGGGAGATGCTAACAGTTCTTTAAACTTCAAGCTTGTGTCAGCCTGTATATGATAAAGTCTTTCTAAAAAAGAGTACATTTGTAGAGGTATTTTGCCTTTTTGATGTATTTTTCCTTAAAAAAAAAAAAAGAGTGACTTGGACCCCAGATTCTTTTAACACTTAAATGTGTACTTCGCATATGTGAATTAGTCCAGTATAAAGAAAACAGAGAACTGTAAGGTACTTAAAACATAGAAGCACATGTGTTACTAAGCCTGTGCTTAAGTGTTTATAGGATTTGGGACATCAAAGAAAACACCCCTACTGCTCTTCTCCTGTTTATAAAAATATAGCTGGTGAAGTTACTTGAACAAGCATCTGTCACTCATGGCTGAGCTCACTGAAGGAGAGCAGGAAAGAACATAACTGGAAAGCACGAGTCATCTATTTAAACAGTTTGCTGGTGTCCTGTAGCTCACATTCTGAGATTGTTCATGCTTGTTAAACAACTTGAAGCTGCTTGAAATAAATACTAATGACTACTTTTACATCTGTATTCTATTTTTGAAAGTTGGTGAGTAACTTGAAAATTTCCATTTGTATGAGTAAACTTCGTAAAACGTAGTTGTATGTGGCAGGAAAACTGATTCGTTTTGACAACAGCTTTCCTGTATGTCCCTCTACTAAATTTTTATTCACTTCCTGAATTTCAATTAATGTTTATATAGTCTTTTAAAAATAGCTTTCAAAAACCAATTTCAAATGTCTTTGGATTAATATTAAGTTGGTAGCTAAGGGAAAATCACTTCTATTTGCAGATAGTAGTTTTTATTTATGGCTCTGGTAGAAAACCTTACTGTAAGTCTAGAAAATGAGGTGTTCTGTAGGACTGAAAGGTTACTTAGGGGGCTTTTATTACCTCAGTGGGACCCACTTAACTTTTATGTCAGTTCTGGAACAGGTGAAGGGAAGAGTGAGCTATGTTTTTATTTTAAATATTTTCCCTATATATTGTTATTTTTGTAGATATTTTTTAAATAAATTATTATATGCTGGAGATTGCAATTCCACTATAATATCCCATGATTCCAGTGTACAATATCAGATTGTTTGTATTGCAAAGAATGTATTTGATAAGTTAACAGGAAAAGTTATTTTCAAACTGTGCTGTGTTTGTGTCTAGCAATTGGAAATACTTTTCCTATAGAAAATTAAAATTAAATGTATATGACCTCATATCTACATTTGGATTAATTGTCTAATAATTACCCAGGGCTGCTATAAACTTCCTAAATAATTTAAGAATTGCCTCTTTTTACTGTTTTAAAGCATTTTTTCTTGTCTTTTTTGGCAGAAAGTATTTTTCCCTTGCTATGGATACAGTATACTAGACTTGCATATGTGCTCTGTTTGGGTTTCAAACTGAAAAAAAAATGTATAAAATGTGTATAAAGAAAAGTGTAAATAAAATATTTTTAATCTTTAAACACTCTTGTGTAAACTGTGTAATACTCAAAAGTGTGGTGGATCTGGATCACTTTCTATAGGACTTTGGAGTTTACTGAGTTAAGCAGCTCTTCAAAACGTGTGTTGCAATGATTCTGTAATGTTGTGTCAAAGTTATCCCATCAAGGAAAACTGGATGTGGTTCTGTAGACAACACCAAGCTCTTTTCTTCAGCTGTATTTTACAGTCTTCCTAATTTTAATTGCTGTAGCACATGAGTCTGATTACTCTGCACTTCAAGCTTGAAATGTTGTTTGGAGTTGACTTTATTGTTACATTTGTAACCCAGTGCAATGGCATTTACCCTGGAAGACTGAACACTGAAGGCAGCCCTTGGTGTCATTCAGAAGCCAGGAGAGACTGTTCCCTGCTCTCAGGTACATGGAATTGAGGGCTCTGCGACAGCGTGTGTTCATTGCACACTTGGACCTGAAAGTGCCAGAAGTCCAAGTCATACTGCTTAATGTTTCCTGTAACAGGAAGGGGAAACTTCATTTCAGGATTAAAGTGTCAGATTAGAACAACATTCAATACCAGGGAGGGGGGAGTGGGGTGGGAGGGCAGGTAGAACAGGAGGCTGTAATCTTATTTTCTCAAGCAGTCCGCTGAAAGCCTTCCTTGTCAGTCCATTGCCACACTTCTCCTTTTCTCTGTCACTGTGTTTTGGCAAGTCTCTCTCAGATCAAAGCCCCTGGTTCAAAAATCTGCGGTCAAGAATGTTTGAAAATAACTGTGGTCTCCTTAATTTTTTTCAATATTGAATTCTAAAATAGCATTTTAATTTTATTTTAGTAATTCAAATTACTTTAAACTTTATTTGCATGAAGTAACCTCTGCCCCTCCCCCTTTTTGGTAACTTGGCTTCATCCTACACTGTGACTGTTTAATGGGAGAATGCTGTGGATGAATTTGTGCTGGTCCCAGTGGGAATTTGTCACGGGAGGAAGGGCCTATTTAATTGTGATATTGTCCCCATTTTGGGTTCAAAAGGGGACCAAATGCATTAGACTGACACAGTGGAAGAGAAGATGACAGCAATCTTTTCACACTGTATTATTTACACTTCTTTTTCTTCGCCTTTTTAATTCCCCTTCCCTGTGAACCAGGTTGTGTTTTTGGCAATACCTTTCTCCCAAGATGTTACACTGACTGATGTGACTTACTTGTTATCACCTCTGTAGTTAATAGGCATCTCCAACAAAGTTTCCATTGTTTCACTAAGGAGAGCGCTCGCATTTTAGCTGGTTCATACCAAATTCTTCACTTTTTTTTTAAAATATATGGCCTTATTTTTTAGCACTAGTTCAGTAATCTGTGTTCACTTGTTCTGTGTGATATGAAGTTAATGTTATTTTGGCAAAGAGTTTTTTCAGTGAATTCTTTCTAGATTCTTTGGTATAATTTATCCACCCTTGTTGACTTGAAATTCTTAATTTCAACAGGTGTTCCCCCTTTGTTATGTGTTGGGGTTTTGGGGTTCTAGGTGTGGAAGCGTGTCAGGGGGCTTTTTGGTTGGTTGGTTTTGTGGGTTTTGTTTGTTTGTTTTGGGGTTTTTTTGCCCTTTTATTTTATGACTCCATTGGCTTCTAACTGTGGAAAGGTGAAGCGTTGCTTTGGGTGTTGCACAGCCTCTGTATCAGTTCTGTACCTTTTGAGTTCCTAACATACTGGTGAACACATGATCCCCCACCCAGCCTTTACCCTGTCAAATCGTGCTGATGGTTGAGTGTCATCCTTTAGTTGAAGCGTCTTGTCCAAGGCAACTTTCTTAGCATGTGCAAAGACTTCATTCAAGGGAGGGGATCAGGAATATGTGTTAAGGCAGCTTTAATTTCTTGTTTTCACTAACACTTTCCACTTGATTCTGTAGTTACACTGGCAGGTGCTTTAGGTAATGTTTCCAGGTGAAAATAAACCTCATCATAATATCTGTTTAAGCACCCAGTGACTGGTCAGTCATCTATCCATTGGAATGAATGCCAGCATTAAACATCACATGCTGAGCACAAAGCATTCTAGATTGATGCTATGTGGTACCTAAGGAACTAAAATTAAAAAAAATACTCTTTTTGCCATGTATCTGATGTCTGTCAAATGTATCTCCTGGTGATGTCACCCTTGCTGGCAGTTCTCCTGTATGAAGGATAAATGTTGTTCAATAAGTGGTGCTGAATAAAATATTTGTTTCCTAATGAGATAGATGGCTTTAATGGTTAATCCTTTTATTGCACTATTTAATTTTACTAGACAGATATGTCTGTCTTTGGCTTAAACTGGCAGCCTTCTTTCCCACAACCATTTCAGTATGTCCTCAGGCACGTTCTAAACATTGGTTTGCTGGGAGTGTTTTTGTCATGTGGTTCAGCTCATAAGTTTGATTTACACCAACCATGTAATTATCTTTTCTGTGTGAGTGTCTTTGTTTCCTGTGGTGAATTGTGCATTCTGTGTATCTGTTTGTGTGTACTATTGATTAGATTTTCTGACTTTCCCATCCCTTCTTTGTCAAAAGAATTGCATAATGCCAACTGAAACTAACTCTTTCCTCCTTGTCTAAGTTCCACAGTCTCAGGGGAAAAATACTAGGGTGGTCAGTGTATTTCTTTCATGTTTACCTTCCCAGATTGCTGAAGTCATACAAAATGCATGGGATCGTGCTGACACTGGTGTCGATATAAGGCATGGCCTGAGTGCCTTCCCTTATGTTGGTATAGTGATGCCCTTCATTTTCACTCCTGGAAAGCAGGGAATTGCTGTGCTATCATCTTCCACCTCTCAGAAAGCCCTCTTGGCTAATCTATGCCCGGGAAAGAGTCCTTAGTTGGCTGGAGGATGTTCCTTAGGATTTGTGTCATGTCACACATGCTCTCCATTCTTCCTCTGGCTCTTACAGGCAGTTAGTTCTGCAAGGATTTTTTTATCTGACACAGGTGGCAACTTGATACCAAGAGCTTATTTTAACTTATGAAATCCAAAATATCATAGTACAGAAGAAGACATTTTAGAGGGCAAAACCTTTTTTTTTAATATGTATATTTCTTCTCCTCTTAATTTTGAGTTCATTTATTGCAATTAGGAAGTTACTGTCAACTAATAACTTTTCCTCCACTGTTTCTCCTGTCAGATTATCAAAAACACTGAAAAGAATTATGTAGTCAGAAAAAAAAAGTGATTAATACAATTAACTGAACTGTAGCTTTTAATTGAAGGACTTTTCATGGTCTTAAAGTTGGGAACTGGTCCAGTTAACAATCTTCTTGGAAGTGTTTTAGCTTATTTCTGAAAGAGCTGGATTTTGGCTCAGTACTGTTCTCTGAAAACAAGGGGACCGAGACTGACCTCTACATAAGTTAAATAAACTAAATGCCTCAGCCAAGGAAATATCGGTACAAAATTGTTAACACCCAGATAATCAACCAGCTGTACTCTGCAGAAGTTAGGAACCTTACAAGTGATCACAGTTTCTCAGTTTGGGTTTTGTCCTAGCTTTGTCGTGCAGAGATTTTTGTTTTTCCCATGGTAAAAATTAATTACAAGAATGTATGTTTTGCTAAACTTGTTAAACTGGTTGAGGGAAGCTGTGCTCTTGGGTCTGCTACCTTGTTCAAAGCAGGGCAGAACACATTAAAATGACTGGAAAGATTAGCAATTTTCCAGTGCCTTAACTTCTGATGATTTATGCATCTGCTGTGAATGGAAATCATCCAATATCCTCCAGAGATAATGTCTGGAACCAGGCATGCAATTTACCTGCTTCATATTCCCATTCTTCTGTAACAATGGATTGATCCCTCCAGCTTTTCAATTCATGAAATTGCCATCTCCTGATATTCAGTGAAGTTACTCCTATTTGTAACATCCAGTTTCTGGGCCCGTACAAAACCCTGCATTGTTACACACAGATGGGAATAAGAACCTGTTCCATCACACTTGAGAAATGTGACATATTTTTCATCTATACAACAGCCAAAGCAAGCTAAGGCATTGTTTTT
Source organism: Manacus vitellinus (assembly GCF_001715985.3). NCBI lineage: Eukaryota > Metazoa > Chordata > Aves > Passeriformes > Pipridae > Manacus > Manacus vitellinus. Next base: position 10,054,946 of record NW_021940813.1, read on the forward strand.
AACCTCTGCCAGCACCACACTGTACTAATTGATGAGACCAAAGGGGTAGTTTCAAATGCTGTGCTAGATGGAAGTTGTTGAAAGTAAAGATGGTGTTGGTCTGTGCACCACTACCCTGTGCCCCTTAAGTGGCAATGATGCCAACCATAGACCTTCTCTAGAGGGAAGGGGGGCACAAACATAAAAGTCTTCTCTTTACAAGAAGTAGTAGGTGATAACACACTTTAAACATGTAAGACATCACTGGGGGAAACTATCTACATGACAGCTTTCATTAGTGATTGTTGAGAGACCCCTGAAATGTGTCCTAGAATTTCCTAAACGTACTTCAGGATTGAGCACATGTAGGGCTGGGTGTTGCTCCTTTGTGGAAAATGCTTCCAGAATGGAAGTAGTAGTTGAAGGTACCAGACAAGGGTGGGTTTTAATGAATATGAGGCAAAGGAATGGAAAGTTGCCAAACCAGCCTGAACAAATGCTGTGGTGCCAAAGAGCAAGGAACTGTAGGAGGACTTCCTGGCTAATGAGTGCTCTGCACAGAAACACAGGATTATGTCCCAAAAAGGATGTTTTGCTTCCAGTTTTGCCTCATAGCTCTCATTCTCTCTGAAACAAATATGCCTTCTTCATTTTTGTGATCTCCTGTTGAGCTTGAGAAGAGCAACATGTTGGCTGCATGGACACTGCATGGACCCACTGTAGTGAGTCAGTAAGAGTAAAATGAAGAGGTGACTAGTGAATTGTATGGAAAGGATAATCTAGAGAAACAAAAACATTTAAGGCTTTTCCCCTCAAAAAGGGTTTCACTCGAGATTGAACAAGTAAAGCCTGAAATGAAAATCTGCCTTCTAGAAATAGAGTAATAAATGTTTTCCCTTCCACTCTTCTATTACATCAAATGATGGTGGCAGCACCAGTGAAGAAGAAATCTGTGTGACTCTTCATGTGCAGTTCAGCTCTGTCTCTCCTCTTGTGCAGGATCTGCAGCAAACCCCTGCAAAATTTTCTGCTGTTCTTCTGGTCCCCAGGATCCTGTAAGGCTTCAAACCCCAGCCTAATGGCTTAATGGGGAAGCAAATCCAAGAGTTAACCAAAAGTGTAAGTATGGGCTTCACTACCCAAGTACACAAATTCTCAGTGCCTTGTACCATGTGAGATGTTGCACAGAAGGTAGTGGTACCTTCTCCAGCTGCTCTGTGTGTCTGTGTAAGTTCTGTGGACCTCAGTGTAACTCCTCTCATTCTTACAGTGTGTGTGGATTAGAAGCATTAAAATGCAATTTCCTAACAGCAAGAATGAAGACACTAAAACATTTTTGGTAATGGACTGTGATAATCATGGTATGGTCTATGTATATATAGTAAGCATTCTCAGTCAAGGGAGAGCTACATCATGTGCCCTCGTAGAAAGTGAAACATAAAATAAAGCCCTTCAAAAAATGACATCCTAGAAGTCAGTTATAAGTAACAAAAGTAAGCTCAGCATGTCACTGTTGTTTATTAAGGAGGCAGCACAGTAAAAGAAGGAATGTGTACCTTTAATTGGAATTTATTTGACAGACCTAGAGACTGTCATTTAGGTAAATAACGTACTACATTTAATATATATATTTATGAACATGGATTTATAGGCAAATGAGGTAAAGGTTTTCACATCATCTTGCTAGGAAATTAAGGATTACTGTGAAAATAATTTTAATGTAAAAAAATTGATGCACTAAATATGTAAAGACTGGCAACAGATGCAAGACCTTTCACCTTTTAGCCTCAGTTGATTTCCAAGATGTATCCTGCTCAACCAAAATCTGAGCCCAACTTTAAAAGGAGTTGGTCTTTGTTGTGGTGGGTGCTTAAGGACGTCAGAAAGGTGTTTGTGTTCTCACTAATACTGGTAGCACCTATCTGTGCTTTAGAAGGCATTGCTACACCAAGTATCTCTGTTGGTGGTATCCACAACTTGTTAACAGAAGAATTATTCACTGGAGATGGAAGGAGTAATTGAAAAACGTGGAATCAGAGCTGTTGATGGCTTCAGTGAGAAGCCAAGGATTTGAATTAGGGAAGGAATGTCTGGCTGTTTAATAGTGGTGATATCAAAAATGAATAAATATGCAGTTGTATAACACTGGTTTTTTTGCATGATATGTTTCTGTTTTCTACCTGTCCAAGAACATAGAATCTTTATTTGGAAAGCACTTAGTGTATTTTGGATGTTGTCAAAATGTGACAAACCTGGTAAGACAACAGGTGCTGAAATTCAAGTCCTGGTTTACCCCAGATGTGAATGCAGCAGTTGAAGGTAGGTCATTGGGAAAGCACAAAGAGCTCTGCAGTGGCATCTGTCCTTAAAATTCAATTTGCTTTCTGAATGTGTGACTTCAGACCTCATAGCTGCCAACAGAGCACCTCTGACAAACACTGAGAAACGACTCACCTTAAATATAAAAGGAGAAAGCACAAGGTAAGTTTCACTTCAAATAAAACAGTATTGTTAAATATAAAAATCTGTTCAATCCCTCCTTTTATTTTTCAAGGTAGGAAGTGAATAAAGGAGAAAGGATGAAAGAGTATTCTTACGGCTGTGCCAGTTACTCCCCCTTCCCAAAGGCACTGTGAAAGGTCCATCATCATGCTCTTCTATAAAACCAGTTCAATTAGCTGCTTAACAAATAGGTGCTAAAAGTGACAGGAATATGAGAAATGGATCATGTGCTTTGGAGGCCAACCTGGAAAAGCTGTGTACCTGCCATGTCACCTCTGACTGAGCTTTGTGTGGAGCTTTTAGAGTGCCAGGCTCACAGTGTTAGGTGAAGCTGCTTAACTGATGGTTGAGTTTACTGAAGCCCTTGTGGTTATGTATTTTCTATTAACTACATATTTTCAAAAGAACTTGAGAGATCTGCCAAACAGCATTCTTTCAACTTAAAACAGTGCAGACAAAAAGCTGTAGGAGGCAGAATAGCAGTTTATTTTATAAAGACATAAAAAATACTAAACAGACTGGCAAAACTGTAGTGGCAAGTCATGGTATTTAGAAAAGTATTTTAGTGAAAAAAATGCAGGGAAAACCGAGTTTTTTTCCATATTAGGTTTTTTGTTTGTTTATTTTAATAGGCAAGAAGTTTTACCAGGAAGGAGAACATCAAAACAAGCCAGCCTTTCAGAATTACAGTATTTTCCAGTGATCAGTTTGAGTAGGTAACTGTACTGATATTTAATGGGCAGATGTTACAAACTCACATTTTAACAGTAATGTGCAACAAATCAATTTTTTTCTATCCTTAAAAAACTATGGCAAATAACTGCAATTTCATTGCTAGTAAAGGACTGTTCTTATTTCCCTGACCAAAAAATAAACCATAAACAAGCAATCTAATACAACATTATGAAAGCTTATGGCTAAAGCAAAGCAAAGGATTAGAGATCAAGTTTCTTAAATTGTATTTTTGCCTGGGCTGACATAGTTTATGAACTGTGGCAACGCTTTCAAGCTTCTCTGAGCTGCAGCTTTCTAAAGAAAATGTGTCTTTCACGGGTGTTTAGAAAAGCCAATTACCAAAGAGGGAGAAAAGTACTGGCATGCAAAATAGAACTGAAATTTGATAGATGTTCTTACATTTGAGACAGCCAGGAGTCAATCATGCCAAAGCTCTTTATTCTGTGGCCTCAGCAGCAGAACCTTCAGCGCCTCTTTAAGCCTGTCTGACAGTGTTTTGGACTGTGCATAATCCATTATGGCATATATTATCCTTGTCCCAGGGAAATTTTGCAGAGACAACCTCCTCCGGCATAAGAGAACAATACACCTACGTGAAAGCTAAGATATTTGTATTGTTCTTCTCTATAAGGGTTTTCACATTCTTTTCAATCAGTCTTTTCAATAATTTTAAAGATTAACTTCCACATTAAAGGAAAAAATGCACTAACGATGCCAGAGCTAATAAAATTATTTGGATTAAAAAATTTTCTGAAACAACCATTTGTTCTTCAGATATTTATATCCGTGTTACATAATTGTATCAATAATTGCTGTATAGCTACTGAATATGAATTAATAACAAAAATATGTATTTTTATTGTATACACCATTGTATGTACAGAAACAATTAGATTTTTCTTTACTATTCATGTACCAAACTTAAAAAGAGAATGTATTTGAAATATTCTTACATCTGTCCTCTGCAAAACTGGGGAACAGTCAATCCTACCCACAGCCTGGGACTTGAGAACTCACCAGAGCAGGCATTGTTATTCACCTCGATGCCATCACACCTCTTGTGGGCTCTCCTGTCATTTTGAGCTTTGAACATTTTCTTTCTGTAACTCCTCAAGAATTAATAAGATGCATCAAGAAATGCGACTGCTTTGCAAACTCCCCAGTCGCTCCCCACGTGCTCACAAAGCTGCCATAAAATGCTGCAAGATTGATTTTCCACAAACAGTTGCCTCACTCTGGCTGCTTATATTCCACAAATATAACTGACTGTGCAAAGCACAGTGCAATGGAGAAAGAGGCCTATTAGTGTTTTTCACTCACTGGTCACTTACGTACATTTTAGGTATAACTCTTCCTTGCTAAAGAAGGAATCTTTATAACCAAATCCATATTGTTATTTTCTGTTATCCTGTAGTTTGGGTACTGAAGCTCATCTCATACCATTTGTTCATGAGATTTCTGCTATCCCATTAACTTTGCAAGCAGCCTGTTGAGAAGCATTGCCCGGTTCTGCAACACGGTGGTTAAACATCCCCATTAGTATGGAAAATACTTGTTTCTGCTATAGCTGCTTTTATCAGGTCTATAAAGAGGCTGCAATAAAGAAATGTAGGAATTTTCTTTAAGAGCAAACAACAAAAATTATCATCACAAAGAAAACGTAAGGTTATACAAGGGTGCTTATCTCATCTGCCTTTCCACAATGCTGCTCCTGATAAACTGTTTTCTACCTTATTCTTCAGGTGCTTTACATTTTGCATGGATATTATTTTAATAACATTTTCCAGAATTAATAAGGTGCTGTTCTGAATATTCTAAAGTCAATATTGACTGTTTTATATTGTTACAGTATTTTTGGGACCAGAAAAAAATCATAGAGAGAAGATCCATGTTATTTTCCTGGTGCACCTGTGTGTCTCAGTTAGGAGTGTGGGCTTCTCTCCCAGTGCCAAGGAGGAGGAGGTGGTGAATGGTTGGACACAATGATCTTAAAGGTCTTTTCCAACCCAGTGGTTCTATGATAGAGTGCACTTCGAAGTGGAATTCAGCTGCTGTGAACCCTCTGGTGGAGCCATGTCCAGCCCATACTGAGGCAGGAGAGGCTTCTATGAGGTTTCCATCATTAGGCAGCCTGAATCACCCCTTCACTACAAGGCCTGACGGAACAGCCCCCCAGCAGAACTGGGATGGCAAGTCTATGGCACAGCCTATGGAACCTCTGTTTTCCATACCTAACAGTTAATCTAAACAGAGAATACAGACTAATGTTTGTAATTATCTTTGTGCCTTAAGCTTCAAGATAGGTTTTTCACTGCTACCTAAAAATTGACAGTAGTCAGTAAAAGGAAGGCATTTGTTTACATTGGAATGTGGGGTTATGTGACCGAGATAAGTATGAAGATAAATAAATATGAGGATAAATACCTTTTAAAATGTTAGTAAGCATGTTGCATGAAGATCCATGTAACTGGTCAGAAAACAATGATATGTGAACATGAAATAAGTCACCTCTTTACATGGACTTACTATTTTCTTGGTAATGTTTGTTGCCTTGCCATTGAGTGCTGTGGAAATTCATTAAACACAACAGAAGGTGGAAATTCCTGACCAGAAAATCAGAAGAAACAAAGCAGTTTACTAGCTAGCCATATGAGAACAGATTTCCCATGGTTTAAACCAGAATAGAGTATTGCCTTGGTTTATCTTATCACAGAATTGTCTAGGTTGGAAAAGACCCCTAATATCATTGTGTCCAACCTTTGGCTGATCACCACCTTGTCAACTGGACCATGGCACTAAGTGCCATGTCCAGTTGTTTCTTGAACACCTCCAGGGTTGGTGACTCCACCACCTCCCTGGGCAGTCCATTATCTGATAGGAACTTAGCACTTGTTATTTCTGATCTTCATCTCCCACTGAATAAGAAGTCAGACAGTGTGGGATGTATGCAAGACCCTTCCTCAAAGCAGATGTGAGCAAAAAAACTTGCTCCTGTTGCTCAAGTGAGCTGGGAGATGCTGCAGGGGATGCAGAGACCAAGGAGTAGAAAAACACAGAAAAAAGGGGTACTTGCTTTTATTTTTCTTTTCAATTTAATGAGATTAGAAAGGCACGGAACCCTGTTCATACACTAACCCCATTGTGCTGATTTTGGCTGGGGAAGAGTTAATTTTCTTTGCAGTGGCTGGTATGGGGCTGTGTTTTGGATTTGTGCTGGAAACTGTGCTGAGCAGTGCTTAGACAGAGCCAAGGCCTTTCCTGGTTTCCTACTGCCATGCTGGGCAGGAATCTGGGGGTGCCTAGGAGATTGGGAAGAGACACGGCTGGGACAGGTGACCCTAACTGACCAAAGAGATATTCCAGACCATATGACATGGTGCTCAGTATATAAAGGAAGAAGGAAGAAGGGCAGGGCATTTGGAGTGATGGTGTTTGTCTTCCCAAGTCACTGTTATGCCTGATGGGGCCCTGCTCTCCTGGAGGTGGCTGAACACCTGCCTGGCCATGGGAAGCAGTAAATGAATTCCTTGTTTTGCTTTGCTTGTGTGTGCAGCTTTTGCTTTTCCTGTTTAATTGTCTTTGTCTCAACCCACGACTTTTCTCACTTTCGCCCTTCTGATTACTCTGTTCCTGCTGGTGGGGAGGTGAGCAAGTGGCTGCGTGGTGCTTGGTTCCAGCTGAACTTAAAACATTAGAGTAGTTTGTATACTGAGCATGATGTCATATGGTCTGGAATATCCCTTTGGTCAGTTTAGGTCACCTGTCCTGGCAGTGTCTTCTCCCAAATTCTCATTCACCTCCAACTTTCTCGCCAGCGTGACAACGCGAAAAGCAGAAAAGGCCTTGACTTTGTTAATAATACTTGACTTTTGTCAACAATAGCAAAAACTTCTCTGTATTATCAACACTGTGTTCAGCACAAATCCAAAACACGAACCCATACCAACCCTTGCAAAGAAAACTAACTCTTCCCCAGCCAAAACCAACACATCCATCCAAATTATACTGGCAGTGCGACAGAAGGGCAGTGAAGCTGGTGAAGGGTCTGGAGCACAAGTCCTGTGAAGAGCAGCTGAGGGAGCTGGGGGTGTTTAGCCTGGAGAAAAAGAGGCCGAGGGGAGATCTCATCACTCTCTACAACTACTTGAAAGGAGGGTGTAGCCAAGTGAGGGTTGGTCCCTTCTCCCAGGCAACTCATTACAGGAGGAGAGGACATAGTCTTAAGCTGCACCAGGGTAGGTTTAGGTTAGACATTACAATAAAAATTTTCACAGGAAGGTTAATTATACATTGGAATGGGCTGCCCAGGGAGGTGGGGGAGTTGCTGTCCCTGGAGGTGTTTAAGGAAAGACTGGATGTGGCACTGAATGCCATGGTCTGGTTGACAGGATGCTGTTCGGACATAGCCTGGACTCGATGATCTCAGAGGTCTTTTCCAGCCTAATTGATCCCGGGATTCTGTGCTTCCGATTCTGTGATTTCTGAGTATCCGAATCTCCTTCACAAGCGCTGCGAGGTTCCATCCCGAGCCGTGCCAGCAGGTCTAAAGACTGGTGTGCACGTCCTTTCGGCCCTGGGGCACTCCACCTTCGCCCCACACGAGTCCCAAGGGACACTCCTGCCGGCAGGTTCCGACGGTGCCCGCACCGGGACGTTCCGTGTCGCACCGGGCGGCGGCAGCACGCGCGCGCCGGGCGGGGCCGCCCCTCCCCGTGACGTCACGCCGCCGTGACGTCGGGCCCTCCGTCCCCGCCCGCCCGGCGCCGCCATGTCAAGGTGAGGGAATCAGGGATCACCCCCGGTCCATCCATCTGTCCATCTCCATCCCCCGGCCCGCTCCGCCGGCAGCGCCCGCGGGATCCCGCGAAGGGGCGCGCGCGGGGAGCGCTCGGCCCGCGGCGACGGCGGCCCCGGAGCGCGGCCGGAGCGAGACTCGGGGGGGGCCCCCCGAACCGCCCGCGGGGTTTTGCCTCTTAACCCTTCACAGGCTCTGGGTTCTGCTCTCGCTGCTGCCGCTTAATCGTCCTTTTAACGCTTCAAACCCTCGTGCCCTCCGTGTTGCAAGGGAAGGAACCGCATTGCTTGTTTAAAGTTGCTTCTGGGGCACAGCGGCGCCGAGCTGCCTTACCGCAGAGCCTGGGTTCGTGCGTGCACAGCACATTCTGTATTTGCAATTCTTATTTTAAAGTTGCGTCCGGCACCTCGGAGCTGTGTTACCGCAGAGTTTGCGTTCGCGCAGCTGTCGCGTCAAAGTCACTTGAAAGTGACAATTCGGCCGTGAAAAGTGTCCCTTTGGTGCGTGAAGGTTGTCAGTGAAACCTGCGAAAAACACGAGCCGGGACTCTTTGTCTCAAAGGTCTTTGCCTCCGATAAGAGGAGCCCCAGATCCTTTCAGGCCAGAAGCAAGCTGTGTGCTTCAGTCAGGTTGTTGCCACGGCCGCTCGAGAAGCAGGAGGGGTTGTTTTTTAAAAAAAAAAAAAAAAAGGTGATGCTTGATTCTTTGTATTCATTCTCCTAGGTACTATTTTCTGTGTCAAATCTTGATAGTATATACTAAATATACTAATATATACTAAATATACTAATGTAACTAAAACACAGGAAGTTCCACCTCTGCGTGAGGAAGAACCTCTTTCCACTGAGGGTGGCAGAGCACTGGAACAGGCTGCCCAGGGAGGTGGTGGAGTCTCTCTGGAGACATCCAAAACCCACCTGGACATGTTCCTGTGCCACCTGTTCAGGTGACTCTGCCTTGGCAGGGGGGTTGGAGTGGGTGATCTCTGGAGGCCCCTTCCAATCCCAACAATTCTGTGATACTGATCTGCTGAGCAGACTACAACTGCTCTGCTCTTGTTGCAGCTTCTTTTTTCTTGTGATAGTTGCTGGAATTGTTTTGTGAGGATTTTATATTGGAATCATTGACAATTCCATAATTGATACTGAATTGTCATTAAAGGGGCTATGTGTGAACCTGTGGGTTTAGGCACTATGCACAATACTATTATTTTTGTACATCAAAGTTAGGCAGATTTAGGTGCTTCAGACCAACATGATTTTATACCTCTAAGAGCAAAATGGGAAGGTGGCTTTTTGGCCTTGATATTTGTGCTTCAGGGACAGGAGTGCTCAAGAGTTTGGGATTTGGTTTTGTGTTTTTATAGTTGGGGTTGGGAAGTAGGAGGAAGAACAGAAAAAGAAGAGAAAAATGAAGTGGCTTTGTACATTAGGACAAATATCAACCTTCTCAGAAGTATGCTCAAGGTTTGGTTTTTTTTTCCTTTCTGTTTTTCCTTTCCCACCTGTTTTGACAAGGTGACAAAAGTCATAAATACATTGAGAATCCACAGACAAGAGGAAGAAAAGAAAAACGTTCTAGTTAATCTTTAGCCCTTTATACGCCTGTTTGAGAACTAATATGGGGTTTATGCTTCCCACAGACATTTTTTGGTTAAGAACTTAGAGAAAGACACGAAAGCAAGACAATAGAAAATAAAATATCACAGTCTTTCTCCCCTCCTTCTTTAGGATCGAATTTGCTTATCTTGTGTCTGAAGATAAAGTTGAATTCTTCAGCTAGAGGGAGGAGTAAACTTGGTATCTTCTTTACTTACGGTAACTGCAGAGCATTGTCAAGAGAAAAGAATGTTGGGTTTACTCTTTTGATATCAATGGAGTAAAACAGGCAGGGAAGACACATGTCAGTCAGTCAAAATGCTTTACTAAACCAGTTTAAATGGTTTAGGAATACGTGGTTAGTATAGAATTAAGAAATGAGATCCTGAAGGTAACTTTGGAAACAAAAAGTGCAGTGGTTGATCTTTCATACTCCCAAATAAATATTTTCATGTGTGTGGTACTTCAGCATCAGTTCTGTCTGTCCCATAGCTCTCTGTAGCTGATGTAGAGCACCACTGCAGTATGTCCTGAACAGCACATTCAAGGAGAGATTCAACTTGCACTTTTAGCGATTAATTTCATTTTGTTAAAACACAAAACCAGTGGAAAATGTCTGCATTTCAGTATCTTGATAATATAAATGGTTGACATTTTCAGTGTGAGTAGTTCTATGATCAGTGATACCTGTTTGTGAAACCAAGGTGCTTCCATTCTTGTGCTCTGCTGATTGTGTCTTTATATAAAAATCTCAAATATTTAAAACATTTGGATTTACGATTTCTGCTGTTGACACTTAGCACCATTTACACTGTTTGAAAACATATTTCAGAATGAAAATGTATTTAGATTTTTGCCTTTTCAGTGACAGAACAATTGTGCAGTGAACAAAGGAAAGATTGAGGAAATAATCTCTACAGTTACTAATGGTTAGTAGTGTTTGTGTTTTTGTCTTGGCCAAAAGAAGTATGTGAAAAGTGTTTAAACAAACACCATGAAAGATTATTCCTGTCTTTTCTTAGCCGTGAAACAGCTCATCCAGTCATTGTGGTGTTTCATTTATAGTGCTGTAGTAATGCATCCATAAATTCAAATAAGGAAAAACTTCCATTTTAAGCAAGTTTTTCCATACCTTTTGACCCAACAGATCCCTTATGTCTTCCTGAAAAGCAGTCCTGTGACCTAGTTCTTGTGTGCTGGTTCTCTACACATAAATGAGAAGGAAATTTGACAAATGTATAGTCCAATTTTTAATTTGAGGAGGCTCTTGGTTACATTTAATAAACATTCTATCTGCAAAGCAGTGGAAGAAAGTTAATCTGCAAATGCTTATCTGTGTACAGTAAGATGATGTGGTCTGGATAATTTTAAAGCTATTTTCTAACAGTTCTGCACTGGACAGGAAGTTTCAGAGCAATTGTCCTGTGGCAAGGCCAGTTATCATCATCACAGCATGAAGGATGTATTGGTCTGACCAAGGCTTCAGTGTCACAAGCAGCTAGGTCAGTGTAATGGACCCTTCTACTTCTGAAAAGGTAGAGGGTTTGCTGCCTTCTCCTTTTTCATCCCCTCCTCCCTGGCCACACCGTTCCTCTGGTGCTCCTCAGGCTGTTTGATGGCCGGATTCAAGTTGCACAGCCCGCACAAAGCTCTCCGCTTCTCTTTCAGGACTGACCTTTTCCCACATTGCCGAGGTGAAATCGCCTCACGGTGGAAGCACCTGGCCAGCAGAGCTAGGGCAAGGTGAGCAGCAGGACTTCTGGAGCCTGTGCCAGAGCAGGGCCAGACGTTTCTAGTTTGGTGTTAGATCCTCTCACCTGTAACCTGACACAGCAAAACACTGGCTGTTGTAACTACACTTTCCCCTGAGCAGTAACAGGAGCGTGAGATATTGAAAACTTTCCCGTTTGAACTGCCATTTCTGGAGTTATACTTTGCTGTTAATAAGGATGTCCAGTTGTTGGGAAATGCTCACTGGGCATTCTGGATTTGCTACCCAGCTCAGGTTTTCATCTTCTGTTTTTTTTTTAAGTTGAAGCAGACTTTCCCATTAAGAAATACAGTTTAGTGTAGGTCCTGAGTGTCAGAAGAATTATATCCACCTTCCTCGTGGTGGTTGTGTTGTGTGACTGGATTGAATCTGAAGTATTCAAAAACAGTCAAGTAATTCATGTTTCTCACAGAAAAGTAGAAGACATTCCTAAAATTCTTAGAAAGCAGTGATTATGCTCTGATATTTTCAGCTGTAGGTCTCAATCTTTTCTTGAATCTAGATGCAAATACTAACTAGAAGTAAAATGCTGAACGAAAAAATTGAAGTGTTATAGGTATTCACAAAGTTGCTTATAATATGAATATATTCTTAGTATTTATACTGAGAAAGTTAATAAAAATTTTGGTTTAAAATGAGAGAAAACAAGATGTTTTTTAGAGATGAAAACTGGTAAGTTTAGCATTTATATTTACTCTCTCCTTTAGCCTTAGGCTTCTCCAAATACCATCTGAATAATTTAGGTGTTACCATTTGTGTGCCTGAGATTGTATACTGCTGACCCCCTTTCTCCTAATTTCTAAGCTTATTAATATGTCACTTTCTACCATACATAGGTACTTTGTCTACATGGATGTGTTCAAACCTTACCATTTTGTTTGCACCTAGTGATGTCCTTGTCTCCCTACAATGTTTCCAGGTAATTCGGCTGGGGGCCACCCCTGTCAGCCTCAGCTTGCTCTCTGTCCAGGTTTATGCTGCTTCCTCAGAGAAGACTTCCAAAAAGGAGTTGCTGAAAATTGAGGAGGTAAGTGTGGTTAGAGCCTTAGTGCTCTTTTATCTAAAGAATTCTGAAAGACATTATATATTTAGGTGCATCTCTTCAGCTTTTGTATTCTTGCCTTTAAATTTGCTTCTCAATTTTCCATAATAGAGAGGTCTATATAGTTCTGCTTCTTTTACCTAGGGGTTGCATTTGATGTCCTTCACTTGATTAGCATCAGGCTTGTTTGTGTGTTAAGATCTTTTTCCTACATTAAAGCTTTCTGTTCTTCATTCAGAAATTACGTTTTCGTGTTTGTAGATTTACTTGTGGTTGTACTTCAAATACACAGGAATATTTTCTTTGCTTTTTGTCCAGATAACACTATTTATTTTTTACTGTAAGTGCTGTTGGGAAATTCTAATAAAATTTTGTTTATATTCTCCACTAAAACAGCAAATCAAAATGTTTTATTTCTAAAAATATCCTCTTTATTTTATGGCCAAAATTCTTGTCTGGCAATGTTTTGAATCTGCTATAGTAGCTTACAGAATTTGACCAGTTTTCCTTTCTTTACAGCATTTAGACCTAAGCAACAACAAATACAATAAGTCACCTTTTTATTTCTCTAAGATGCTACAAAAATCTTGGTTATATCACAAGTAGAGCTTTAAAACACCCTGTCAAACTATAGGCTCACCAGCATTGTTGCACAAACTTTAAAAAGTCTCCAACATTAAAAAAAATTAAAATAAGTAGTTCATAACTAAATACAGCTTTATATCCATGATAGTGTGTAGTTGTTAAAAAATTTCCTTGAAGTACTTCAATCTAAGTTGTTACATAAGCAGTAGAACTGAATTAAACTTACTTTTGTGTATACTTAGGCCTTTTGGAGTTGTCTGCGTGGGCAATTCACTCGTACAGTGTGGGAGGATCAATAATTGAAGTGGTCTCCTGGTTTTACCCCAGCCCAGGCTTGGGCTCACCTCATACCTCATGTCATGAGTCAGTCCTGAGGCAGCAGGGAGCACTTCCATGTGTGCTGAGTAATTGGCTTGCCTGTCACCTCCAGCAAAGCACCATGTGCAAGCCATGGAGTTTTGGCTACCTTTCTTGCCATTCACAGAGCATTAGTTTGGATCTCTACTGTGTCAGCTGTCTAGTTGCATAAAATATATGGGAATTTCCCTGTCTCTGAGGCTTCTGTCCTTGTGCCAGACATGGCTGTTAGATTGTCCAACAGGATCCAAGTTCAACTTGTGACTAGGGTTGCAGGGATGACTAGATTTCATAGGGAAATGAGACTGGAAATACTTGTCTTTTGAAGTATTATGGGAAATCCAGCTGCATGAGCTACCAAATTATTGGCCAGATTCTATGTTGTTATATATTTTATTATGATTAACAGCTTTTTTGTTGTGATAGAGATGCAGTTCTTTTCCAGCTCATCATGAAAAAAGGGCTAGCTACACTACTTTGATGCAGCAATATTTGTAAACATCAGTTTATAATAACTACTAGGTGGAGTATAAATGTGGTATAAAATTTAAGCTCTTTATACTAAACATCAGCATAGTATTTAAACTGGTAGAAATTTTAACAGATTTTGTTTTGGTCTGAACTTTGCTGTTCATCTTCAATAGTATAGACTTTGTGTTTTGTTTTTTTTTAATGGAATACAATTTTAAATATGCTTAGGTAATCTTAATAAATGTCATGCTAAACCCCAAATAGGGTGATTTAGTACTTATTATATGAAGATGCCCATTGCTGGTTACAGCTCCTCTTTGCTCAGCCCCAGAGTGCTGTTAATGCTGTCAGTTGCTGATGTGGTTAATGACCACAGTGTAGGGATGTTGTACCATTTTCCTGCTCAGTAACAAACATTTGTATCAGATGATACCTTTGTTAGAAGGCTGCTCAGGCTCTTTATTGATGTCTTGTGTGAATATAGAAAATGATAGATTATGATTTCTAGTACATTTACTATGTTAAGTGGGAGCCATAAGTGCTGATTAAGGCAAGAAACATTTTTCATAATTACGTTTTGTGTTCTTATTAAACTAGTTTAATATGAATTTATAACTTGTGACTTGGATCATAAAGCAGCTATGAATGAATTGCATAGCAGTTAGAAGTCATCTTCATCATAATAATGTACTGTATAATTAAACTTTGCTCATAATGGTTGTCTCACAGCTGTGTGAATTTTTATTATGCATTGTTTATGTAGTAACCAGTGTTAGATGTTCTCTGCTTAGACTGTTCGTGCCCTCAAGACCTACTTGCACAATTACACCTTTGTTATTAACCTCTTGTTTGCTAATATTCACAGCTGTCACTCTACTCCTCTCCAGCTCGTGAGACTAAATATGTGGAGACTCCACAAACGGAATTGGAGGAGGGGGTTTCACGTTTACGACATGCTATGGAGCCATATACAGCCTGGTGTCAGGTATAATGGTTTATATCACTTCTGGTACTGGCTCAGTGATAAGGGTCGAGCTGTGTGATTTTTTTTTCTTTGTTTTTCAGAGTTGGAATTAACAGGTAGCAGCAAAGTAAAAGTTGATAGCTGTAAAAGCATTTTTCAAAAATGCCGCATCATTTAAAGTTTTCTGCATTACTTAAAATTTTCCACAGTTCAGGTCATAAATGTTTACTCCCTTCTCACACAAAACCAGTGGTTTCTTTCTGCTAATTTTTGGAACGAAACCCCTGTTTTTTTTTTCATTTTGTCTCCCTCCAAAAGAATTAAAATTAACTAAAGTGTAGAATTGTTATCTGAAATGACCTTTCTGCGTAAATATATCTAGGCATGTCTGGATTTGGTACTGTCCTGTGGCTGAGGAAGACAGGAGAGTGATAATCAAATTTGCAGTTTCCATGCTCAAGGAGAAAGCCTTAAATTATCAAGAGGTGTGTGTTGGAGCGGAAATACTGAGTTACCCTCACTGCAACTGTGACAAAACAAAACTTTGCAAAAAATATATCAGTATGTGCTGAACTGGCAGTGGTAAACCTAATCCCCAGACCTTACCCCAAAACTTCCTCATACATATTTTATTAGGCAGCATGTTTGTAGTAAACAGTCATTAAATACAAAAATAGTCTCTGGAGCAGATAATGAAACCAAGATCTTTGTAATCAAGGCCTAAATTGTTGGTATTAGATTGCTAAGTCCTAGCATGGTTTTCTTGCTCTTTCCTGACACAGCAAATGTTGAGGCTTACTTAAGAAGCAAGGGCATCCTTGCCATCTGGTTGCCTTTTGGCAGCTTTAGACAATTCTCTACTTTGCCCTCTGGCTGTTGTGAATCCTCTTAAGCTGCAAACTGCCCAGTTCTCTGTAGAAAGCCAAGCTGTTCAGATCAGGGTGTCCTTTCTGCCTGGAAGTTCTGTGTGGTGGTACTCACCTCCTTTAGCAGGAATGCAACATTTTTTCAGAGGTATTCAGTGTTAGTCTAGTGTTGTGTTTCTAAAGTACCTGAGCACTGGCTGCAGTTTGGAAGCTGAAGGGGGTTTTTGCACAGGATAGTTAGAGCTCTGACCTCCTGAACACATGGGCTCTGTTTGTTGCCTGTGGTAACCTTAACCAGGGAATGAAATTTGAGAGCAGGGTAGTTGCCCACTAGGACTGAGGGCAGGTAAGCCCTGAACCTTGTTTTATGTCTCACTGGCCTGTTGTCATCCTATTTGTTTTATTTTTTTTTTGTCTGTGTGGTGATCATTTACATAAGATGTGCTCTTCTGCTCACACACAACAAGCCACTTCCTGGCAGTGGTTTACTGACTCATTTTATGAAGCGGGCATGTCAGCTTTATGTGTTTGGGATAATTTTGTTTGCTTAACTGTAGTTAGAGGTAACTTTGTTTTATACCACCCCCACCCCCACTCCCTGGTATGTTTAAGAAAATAATACTGAAGTGTGTCTTAAGTTGTCTTTAAAATTAAAAACATAACCTAGGATAATGAGAACAAAATTGGTTATGTTCGTACATCCATTTTACTTTTTCAAAATTACTTAACTGTAGTGGAAATTCAGTTCAAAACTCAGGTGTAGAAATGAGCCAGTTATGTTTCAGCTGTGACAGAAGATTAGACTTAATTAGTCTCTGGGGTCTTTAGACCAAGTTCTTTTTAAATTGGCTTTTAATAAGACCAACATCCATTTAGAGTCATGTCACATGTGACATACTAACACTTTTTTATTTTCATGACAAATTGGGGTTTTTTATGCCACTCCTGCCAGTGAGGAAATGAAAGTTCTGAAAATATTATCCCCATGCAGTATCCTAAACAAATGCTTTCACTTCTGTACAAATGCATCATAGGTGGAACTGTGAGACCATTCTCTGCTTCATCTTTGGCATGTATGTTTATGAATTTGTTACCTAATTTATAGACAGCCTTACACTGTCCCTCTGAAGGATTATTAGCATAAATAACAATTAGCAGAGTTCTTTCTATTGAGATTTTTTTTCTATTTTGGTAAAAGACAATGTGGATTCTTTTACTTACTGCATATTTTCAGTCTGAAAAAAATCTAGAACTAGTCTGTGGGGTTGGTGCAGAGTTCTTTGATTTACTTTGGACATTGTATGGACATCTCATTTTCCAAGTCACTTCAAAAATACAGTTTTGTTAGCCTAAGATAGTCTCCTGGAAAGTGGGATTTATCACCTTGCAGAGTGAATCACATATCCCTGTGAAGTGCAAGGAAGGATTTATTGCAGTGTTGGACTTCTTTTCTTTGCATCAGCTCAAGTATCTTTGCAATACCTATGTACACTGAGAAACCTGAGCTAATTCTGAGTTTCAGCTACCTGATCTTAATAAAACACTGAGATTGACTTCTGCAATTTAAAGTATTATATTTCATCTGTGTCCAAAGACTACTTTGAGACAAATCTGTAAGTTATGCCGAATGTAACATTGAGCAAGCATAGCCCTACGAGGGAAGGGTGGAAGTGGGAATACAAGGAGTTATTTTAGTGACTCAGCACTTTTTTCTTTCCTGTTACAGGGTTTTTTTTCCTTTCTTTGTCAGGTCAGTTTCAGTCTATAGTTAATATTTCACTTACTTGGTATCTATTTACTGTTGTTCTCTTTTTTTTTTTTTAGGATCTTTATGCCAAAGCTATGCCCAATTTAGAAAAAGCTGTTGAGCATGGTAGAGGTAAATCAGCTGAGTTTTCTTAACTAGCAATTTAAAATGCAGGACTGTACTATATCTTCTGTTAAAAAAAATTCCAGTAAGCGTCATTATATGTATGAGTTCTACTGCATTTACTTTATTTGCACTGTGTATCTGTTTAAATTTCCTTTGTGGGTCATTTAGGACACTACATTTCTAAACAATTAAAATTTGAGACCAGCATCTATGTTTATCAATGTCACCAAAAATTAGTTATGCAGGAAAATAAAGGAAAAAAGCCTCACAATTTATTCCCAGCCAATAGTATTTACATGACTCAGCCTGGTAGCTGAAACTTCCTGTAATGATTATAATTTATTGCAAACATTAGGTCTTTTGTTTGTAATGTTTAACCTTTTCATTTTGGTTTACTTCCATGGATCTCCAAAGAATTTTGAATTAATCCAAAATAATTTGTATTTGTTTTTTATTTTTGTAAGCATCCTTTCATAATTAGGCTTACCAGGACTGAGCATGGATGCTATGTAGAGCTCAGTTCAGATACTGCACCTCTTTTCCTTAAATTTAGCAATCTCAGTCTTTTGAACTTGTTTGTATGGAAGATTTTTCATAGTTTTCCATTCCCCATCGGACTCACATCTTGGAGTGAACTTTGTTTATTCTGTGTCTTTCCATTGCTCTGTGATTTGTTTTTTGTACAGTGTTTTACTGAAACTAATTCCTGTTAACATGTAACTGTAAAATTCCACTTCGCAAAGGTTTTTATCACTAATTTGAAAAAGATATGATGGAGATGCAAAAGAGCAAAAGCTTCTATGAAAATTGGTGAATACAATATGATGTTCACTTTCATTCATGTGTCACTAGAGAACATCTCAAAGGCTTTGAATTTTATGCCAGCAAGTCCAAAATGGGCATGATAGTTAAATGTGTTTTGATAACTCTTTGTGTTTTGTAACAATTACCAGTGTCTATTGATGATTCCTTATCACAAACACACTTTCACATTACATTAAAGCACTTTGTTCTGACTTCTTTTCAGAGGGCTATGAATTTCTCCAAAAGCCGCCTGCTGGATTTTATCCAAGACTTGGTGTGATAGGTTTTGCTGGAATTATTGGATTGTTTCTTGCTAGAGGTAAGTGGGAACCTTTTGAACTGGTTATGTTATGATTTGGGAGAAGTAGTTTATTAGTGGGTTTTAAGGTACTAATTTTTAATTGTGACTACGAGATCTGACTTAAATGTACGAGCTGCACAAATGTTTCTACAATGTTCCTCCAGCTATAAGGAAATTTAATGTAAAAGGTGTGTAATAACCATCAATTACTGTTTTATGAATGCTGTATTTGTTACTGCAGTTTGTTACTTTGATATTTCCCAGTTCTAGCTTAGTATGACAAAAATGGGAAAGGATTGGTTTGGGTTTTTTTCACCTAAAAATCTTTTTAATTATTTAAGTTTTTGATCACATGTTACTGTAGACAACTACAGAGGAATGAACTGTGGTAAAATACCGAGGTTCCTGAGCTATGATGTGTGTCCAATCAGTTGTATATTCAAGTTCCTTGTGTGTCCAGGCACAGAGCTGCTGCAGGTGGTGATATTCAGCAGATACCCTTGTGAACTCTGGGTGTACTATAGATACCTGCACCTTTTGCACTATAGAAAAGTGATACAGGTAATTTCATCACACTTGTTGAAGGAACGTTTATGCTTTCATAGAAAGAAACATTAGTTTAAGAAATGTTAATTGTATTTTATGTTTGTGTTGAGATGTTCTTAATACAGTGAAGTGAAGTAACACAAGAAGAAAACTTCTAGGTAATAACTGTGAAATTGTAGAATTTAAATACTAGTGAGGATTTGCTTTAGATAAAAATACACCTTTGTGGGACCTGAACGTGTTGAACAAACTGTAAGTGTGTGCTTGGCTATGCAGAAGTGGAAAGTATTCTGTGAATATATGCACTTCTCAAAATATTTAATTTTCCAGTGAAGATGGTGAAAACAATACTGGTTTTTTCCTTGCATATTTTTTTTAAATGAAATCAAGTTCTCCAACTTTACCCTTTGCAGTTATTTCTGTTCAAATTCCTGCTTCTCAAGTTATGTGATCATGAATGTGATCAGCTTCCATTAGGACTGTAGCAAAATGGGGACAGAGGGATAAAGTGCAGTCTTGGAGCTGGAATTGAAATATTAGAGGATCCTAAGTTTATTAAAAATAAAGATACCTCATAATAAAAGTGATTAGTGAGGAGCTATAATTTAAAAACTTTTTTTCTGGTTATGCTTTACAATACTGACTGCTATTTCTAGAAAGTATTCAAACTGTAGAAGTGCCCCTTAATTTTGATGCCACAGAAAACTAGAACCAAATGTCCTCTTTTTTTCATCCCTTCCCCCATGGTCTCACTGGAAAAATTGTCCTCTGGAAAGGTGCAGATAAAATCCTCCAGGTCTAACCATAACACTTGAAGACACAACTGCCCACTAAGTAGAAAATATGGTATTCAAAGTTTAATCCTATGAATATTGTGCAGTCACTCAACTTGATTTAAAATGCCATTGAAGATAATTATTTTAACCTTAATTTGCATATGGAGTGATGCACTTCACTCGTAAGAGAGAAGCAGTAATGTCTTTATTGATATAAAACAATGATTTAACAGGATTTGATGGCAAGGTACACTTGGTACTGCACAGAGTACAGGGTCAGACAGACCTATCTGGGGAGGATCCTCCTCTTGAGTCACAAGATTCAGAGATGACCTCCTTGCTTTCCAGACTCCTACTCAGAGGGGTCGAGGTGCAGCTGAGTCCAATCCTAGTCCCAGACTTGGTCAACAGTTCATGTCCGAAGGATTATATGTGCACAATCTCTCTAAGATACAATCTTAATGAAGCTTACAAAGTTTAGCAAACTATTAGTCACTTACTGAGGATTTGTTGCAGCAAGGAATCTCTCAGTATCGAGGACTAAGGGATCTCTGCAGCAGGTGTAGCCTTGAGAGTGGTCCCTCAAGGGGAGACCCTGTCGTGCAGCCAGCTACTGTGCAGGAGAGCTCAAAGGACTCTTGGGCTGCTCACTGATTACAGGGTAAGATCACAGAATCATAGTCATATTTGCATCCTGAGTGCAGGTCTTAGTTTCTTTCATATTTGACTTGAAGGGAATGTCGACCAGCACTGCACTTACTCAAATTAGCCTGTGGCTGATGTGTTGCTGCCTATCCCCCCTGAACCCACTTTGAACTGGATGCAGCCACTGACCAGAGGCATCCACGTAGTTATAGAGTAGTTTTCACTATGGAAAGATGTTAATAAAAACACTGTCTTAAAAAAGCTAAAAGAATAATTACTAATAAGGGTAATTATGTTTTTTTAAGAAAGCAGTAGGACTGAACAGAAAATATGCCAAACCGTATTTAAGAAAATTGTTTATAAATAAAATGTTAGGGTCATTCAGCTGTCTTGGTTAATGTATACTCTAATAATATTTTTGTTTGTTTGTTTGTTTTTTGTTATGAAACAGGCTCAAAAATCAAGAAGTTGGTGTACCCTGTGAGTCTCATGGGTATCGCTACCTCCATGTATTACCCTCAGCAAGCGGTTGCTACTGCAAAGGTCAGTGATTATACCTTTCTTTGGAGAAGTGTCTTTTATTTTGATTATTGGCTCCTTGCCAATAATTAATTTGCCTTCCTTTTAACTGGTAGTCCATTTTTGAAAGTCATTTCAGTGTTCTTGGCACTTAACAAAATTACAGTTATTTTGTCAAAGCACGTACAGTCTGGACTGAAAGACAGTCAGACATCCTGTTCCTTTTAGTGACATTTTTTTTTCCTGACATCTGCAGTAGTCTCCTCTGTTTGAGGAATATAATTTCCTTTCTAAATCTCTAACCTCAAATAGTATTAGCGTAAATATGCTTAGTGAATACAGTTTGTGTGTTTACTTAAAATGCTAAGGAAGCCTGAAATATCTTGAAAACAGATGAAAAGAAAGAAAAAAAAAATCTATGGAGAAATGATAGGAACAACATTTTGAGATAAACATTATTAATATTTTCTGGTTTTTGTTGATTAGGGTTTTAAGAAAGATAGCATGCACATTCTGGAAGGGGTAAGAATGCTTCTGCATAATTATGGGATGCCATCTCTTTTTACAGATTTGTTGTTTTAGGCACATAAGAAGCATGTTAACTTACAGTTGCTTAAGTGGGTTTCCTGTAAAAGAAAGAACTGAAGAGACCAAGCAGTAGCCCCTACTAATGTCCAGTTATGTGCCTTGCTGTCCACACTTAGTTGTACTGGCAGATTCCTCAGTTCTCAGCACATTCTGTTTCCAGTCCAGCTTTTAACCACTCACAGTGCACCTATTTTAATGTGTCAGAAATTCTTTATATTTCAGCCTTTGGTAAATTTGCCATCCAGTTATTGGCCACTTGTGAATAACTCTGAGATGTCAGAATGATAATATCACATTGTCAAGAACATATGATGTTCTTTCAAAACTAAAAGGTCATTGACTTAGGAGGAGTCAAAACTGCTGTGTTTGTACTCTACCAGCAGGATGATACTCTGATCTTTGATGGAATCTTTTTTTAGTGCTCCCAGGATGCTCTAAACACATATAATTCTGCTGACTTATTCTCAGAGAGTGGAAATTATGCAAGTGGCAGGAAAAAAAACCCCAAAATTTAAGAAGCTTAGACATTTCTGTTGAGAAGTGTATATTAAAATTCTAGTTGCCTTCTGAACAATGAAGCGGGAAGCGATTGAACGCTGTTCAAACTGATGTTATTGTTTTGAAAGAAGCTCAGTTCAGTCTTAACTATGGATTTGCTACTAACAGCTTCACAATACCATGTTTATTTTATGAGAACTTTGAAGTGCATGGTTGCTCTTTGATTAATTCACAGTTCTTAGTTTGACTGTAATGAAAAATCTGATAGGAGATTGGAATAGGTTTAGCTTTGTTGACTTGGTCAGGACACTAGACATATGAATTTGGAAACTTCTGTGGGGAGAGTGATATCCTAGATACTGTTTTGGTTCCTCTAATCTCTCTTGTGCTTTGCTTTTCTTAAAAAAGCAAAATTTTAAGCATATCAGATCCTACCATCAGTAATTTTTATGCTTTAATCTGAAATTGGAAGCACTTTCCTCTCTTATTATTTTGAAATGTTTCATAGGCCTTTCAGAGAATTTCTGTAAGCCTAGAAAGGGATGTCTGCAGTACAGGGCCCACTTGCCAATTTAATAAAACAGTGCGGGAAATATTCTGGAACATAAGTTTTATTTTTTTAATCTATTTTTTTATATTATGGGATCTTTTTATTTTTCTTCCACATTTAAGTACTTCACCACTGTTTTTTTATTTCAGTCATATAATTCATTTGGTCTTGTGTTGTTTTTTATGTGGTAGATTTTTTTCCTTCCCACTTTTATTTAAGATTTTCCATTGGAGAGTTGGAAATAAATGCAGCAAAATATATTTGCAGTTGAGGTACAACACTTGGTTCATCTGGAAGTAAACCTTTTTTTTTCAATTAAAGTGATGACTTGCTAAATGCAGTTACAGCAATGAGTTCATCATTGGTAATAGGTAATTTACAGACACTAATCATCTAACTGGAGGCTGAAGAAATGCATAGACTATTATTTTTTTTCCCCCTAATAAAACACAATTTCTTAAGGGATTTATTTCCTCACTGCAAGTATTACATTAATTTTTATAGCTTTGAACAAAAGGTCAGACTGTATATGTGGTAAGGAAACTGAATTTAAGACTAAAGTTTGTTTTTTCTTTGAAACTTTAACTAATGCTTTGAAAATGTATATAATATATTCAAAATATTTTGTATTTACTGTGGCTTATCTTTCATCTGGAAAAAATTTTCCATTATGTAGTTACTTAAATCACTCTGTCATTAGAATTAAATTTTGTTCCTTGTTGTTAGAATCTTTTAAATTTCCTAAAGTACTGTTTGTTATGCTTTCCTTCTTCTTGAAAGGAAAAAAAAGCTTCCTAATATGCAAGTTTTGTTTCTTCAACAACAAAGCACATTATTTCTATGTCCTTTGAACCTATACCTTGCCCAGTTCAGTCCACAAGGCATAAACAGCTGTACTGGCACAGCTGGGAGCATGACATGATTCCAGGAGCTGTGGGTTGGAAAGAAGGAGTTGGGGTTGTTTGATCCATGTTTACTGCTGAACACTTGCAAAATGACACTATGACTGCTTAGTTAACAGTGTCAGTATACAAAAACCAGTGCATTCCCAGTTTAGTTTCTCAGCAGGCAATGTAGATAGAGAATGCTAATTATAATTCAGTCTGTATGTAATTCTGTATAACATACAGCATAGTCAATACTGCATGATTATGGTCCTACGTGGAATTAAAATATGGAAGCTCGTTTCCATGCACATTGGGCCTTGGAGACCACTGGTGCTACCCCAGTAGTGCCCAGTATGGGTGTTTGTGGCCCAAAGTGACTTTCAAACTTTCAGAGTCTCTATTGAGAACCCCTGCATCTGACTTTTGAACTTGTTTGTTCAAAATTTGGCATACAAACTTACGGTGTTGCACTGGACAGTGATGGTATTTCAGCATGTTGTAAGTTAACACAAACAAGCTGGAAATCATCTTCCAGAAATTAAGGATTCCAGGAGACTGAATGGAACAACTTGTCCTTCTTTGAAAGGAACTGTTTGTATAGATGTTTGAATGAAGACTTTGAACAATTGAATGAACTGTTTGTTTTGTTATTGTTCCTGTTACTTTTCCTGGTTGGAAGTACCACTACCAAGAATAGTGGTGGCAACTGCAGTACTCACCTGCTTCCTCTTCAGCTGCTCCATGGGAGGTGCACAACAGAAGCCCAGTGTGTGACTTGTCTTGTCCTCATGAGAGGATACATTTGGTAGTTATAAAAATGTCTTGTCAGTGTTCCTGTTGACCTTGACACTTGCACTTACAGTCTGTCTAGAACTATATTTTTCTACCCATGTGAACTGTGAAGGTGTGTGCAGGTCCTGACTCTTGGCAGGTGTGCACAGTGTTTAAACATTGGTTGTCTGGGACAGAGTAAACTATCTGGGTTGCTGTACCTTGTAGTGTAGCTACTTCACTCCAGCAACATGAATGGCTGGAGTTTCTCATTTTGTGCAATTCATAAATCACTTGGTCATACGACTCCTGTAATAACAGTATTTTTAATTTTGTACTGTTAGGCATTTAGTGTGTTTTTAAGTATTTTAATGGACTACTTTTAAGCAGAAACAAAAAATAGCTTATACATAGTTCTTTTTTCTCATTTGATGTTGATAGCTGTGTCCTCAGTAACAGTGCAGACAAAAAAAACCCAAACCCTTTTTTTATTGTGGTTTTTTTTCAGTCCTGGGAGATTTGCACAAGGGATCACACCATCTTTTCAGATGAACCAACTGATTTGTTGAAGAATCCTGATACTGAAAAAGAAAATAACTATCTGTACCTGTAATGTTTGAATTGAACAATTTTAGAGATTTAGCTGGTTTAGTTGATGTGCTTTTTTCTGATGTCCTTTATCACCTTGAACTTTAGAGAAAACCCAGTGCATCCTACAGACTAAGTACAGCTATAATTGTCAAATATGGTGACAAACAGGCTACTTTTTGTTTAAAAGAGGCCAGATTTTTATTTTAGTTGTGACTTGGAAATGTAATTGCTGATTTAGGGTTTTTTTTTTAATTTTATTTATTAAATATTTTTTAAAATGTATTAAATAATTTAGAACATGGTCTCTGCCCAGAATCACATCCTGTACCACTGTGGCACATAACTGGTGTAATCAATCTTGTTCAGACAAACTGCCCCACAGTAGAATCCCTTGGCACAGGGTGTTGTAGATGCTAAAAAGTTGCACTTCCCTTTGAACCCCATGCAGAAACTTCATAGGAGAGAAATTCCTTGGGCATTGTTACACACATAGAAATCACCTCTGGCTCAGGAAATCTCTGAGCAGTGAAATGATGCAGATTGGAAGAAACTTAAAAATGTAATTCAAAAACTTTTTCAGAGACATCAAAAAACTGTTTCAGAAACATTTTTGCTTGCCCTGTTCTCATAGTTTGGGTTTTCCAGCTTTGCCTGCTGTAGGAGATAGGGCAATACCTTCTTATTTATTGAGTTCATAAGTTCTTCTTAGTTTAATAGCTGTTTATGTTGGGCAAAATGTCCATTTTGCTGTTCTTTATTTGTAAGAAAACTGATAGTGATATGAAAGGGAGTATAGACCTGAGCCTTGCAATAAAAATGTTCCATATCACGTAAGGGGCAAGGGATACTTTTTATTAGACTTAGGGATTTTTCCTGTTATCAAGTACCTGATGGTGTAATATAGCACACACAGTCTTTCCTAGCTGTGTTCTGAGAGTTGACAGCTGGTTATTTATTACAGCCATCTATCAGCAAGTTCTAAACAGCAAATAAAAAGAAATAAAGGGGTACTCCTGCTGTTTGGCCAAAGCAGTAAAAACATAAAATTGCAAAATAGTGACAAACTAAGTAGGGGTGGGTTTTTTGATCTTTAAAATGAGCATGGTCAAATTAAGAAATGATTTGCATAAGTTAATTCTGTTGAATGTCAAATACTATGAAAACCAGAATTGTTTCCATGCAGCATCATTCCACTCCTCTTTGTACAGATATATTTTCAGGTAGTCTTCAAATAGTTTTTCAGCAAGTTGGTTTTTCTTATTCCTCATGTGTCATCTTTTTTCAAGATGTTTATTAATGCTGTACACCCTGAGCTTGAACAGAAAGAGTTAAACATCTTGTGTTTTTCAACTTCTTCCACTTAAACAAGAAGCAAAGTAATGTTTTTCAGATTTTTAAGGTCATGCTTTCTAAAAACTTCTGTTTCAAAGGTTGCTGGCACACAGCTGTATGATTTGAGTCTTCAAGGATATATTGCTGTAGAATCTCTTTGGAAGGATAATCCTAAGAAGAAGAAATCTGGGGAAAAAAGTGATAAGGTAAGAAGTGTGAGGAACTTGATTTCTGAATTTACCACTACCTTTTCAGACAAAAATTTTACAAATAATAGTGGGTTTTTTTCCACTGTGACTTGGCTTTTATTTCTGGATAAAAATATTTCATTCTATCTTTCTAAACTGTGGAAAAATATTAAGCTTATTTCAAGTAAAACTTTCAGAAATGCTGTTTGTAAGTTTTCTTTAGTCTAATCTGATACAGATAGGCAAACAGACTTCTAGGAAATATATGTACATAGCTTAGTAAAGCAGTGTCTGATGGACTGGAGAATGTGCAAGGTGGTTAAATGTGTGCCAGAGAAAGCCTATAGGGTTTTTAGGGATTTTTTTTAACTGCTGCTTAAAGAAATGAAAGTTGAAGTGTGAAACAAAGCTTCTGTGGTTTTAAATTCACTTCTAAGCTCACTGCGACTTTAATTCCTGACTTCTAGGCAACTATGCTTGTTCTGTAGGTACAAACTGCTGCCCAAGCTGCAGGCTGCTTCCCATCTCTTATTGTAGTTGTTTAATGTAGCCTGGCAAAACCAACAGGTGATTCAAAAACAACTTTGAACCAGCAGAAAGTCTTGGTCTCCTGCTCTGGACCCCCTGCTTGAGCCATAGCTCACAGCTGGAAACAGTTCAGGGTAACAGTGATGTACAGCTTCTGGGTTGCTGTAAACCAGAAGTCCTATCTGACCAGAACATGGTATTTTTAGCCTTGAGGCCCAAGATGTAAGGGAAATGTCCACTGGGAGAGAGATGTTTTGGAAAGACAGTCGCACTCAAATAGACTGCAGATGTGGGACCAGTTCTCTAGGTAGGTCTAGGTGTAGGATTAGTTCCAAACAAGTTGGGTTGGAGAAATGCTCACGTGTCTTGGCAGTTGCTGAGTCTTCTGAAAGTGGAGACTTTCATCAGTGGATGCTCATCTTGTATTGGCCCCAGGCACTTCAGTAAATGCACTTTGAAAAAAGAAAGGTCAGTTAATCTTACTGCACCTTTCCTAAAACCTGGGCTGTCAGAAAGAATCTCAAGAAAAAGGGCAATGGTAAAATATTTCAGCATGGCAAACTGACAGCATTAGTAAAAAATAGCTGAGCTTTTCATTTTATTGTGTCTCAGCCTTTCAAAAGGGAACACGTGGTTGTTATTGGAAGGCAAAAACTTTTGACGCTTTCATCTTATTATAAGGCTTATTCAAGCACTTGCTACCTCAGCAGAAAAACAAATGACATGCAAAATTGCAGAGACCACTAAGTAAACACACTTCTTTCTCTTCCTCCTTGCAGAATCTTTAAATCACACCCCTTAGTTGCTATAACATGTTACATGCACAAAGGAGCAAAATGCCATTGCTTGGTGTCCTCCTAAAATTCATCTCATTGTTCAGATGTTGTTAGTGTTAACTGTTGCCATTTAACTTGATGGATTAGACAAGATGCAGAAATCTTGTGACTCTAATGAAGAAACAGAAACAACTTGATGAAATTCCCAGTGTTTCAGATGCTCACTTACTGTGATGATCTCTTACCAGTGAGCCATACAGCTGTACTGCACGTTGTCCTCTGGGGTTGTTGAAGGGAGGGTATTGTCTCCCTGGTGTGTAGAGAAGCTGAGCAGCAGTTGTAAAAAGTCACGTTTTTGACTAGAATGTGAGCTGAGATGTGTTTCTGATGGAAGAAGTCTGCTCTGAAGTTTCCTTTGGTCTGCACTGGTGAAGCCATATAAAACACATAGTTGAGAATTTGGGTGGGTAGGTGTAGGTTTGTTTTGTTTAAGTTGTTTTGTTGTTTGTTTTTTAAGATAGCATTGTGATGTTCTGTAAGGATATGATCAGTCACAGTTAATAAAAATCTATACCATTTTTATACATGTAAGCACTGGTGTGTCCCTAATGTGAACTGTGAGATGTGAAGTCTACCCTGGAAAAACCTTTTCAGTCTGTCTCCAGTGCTGTGTGGTTATATCAGTGCAAAATAAGTAATTTTTGTTCATGTAGATGATAAGATCCACCAAATCAATATCAACTTTTCCAGCAAAAGAATTTCTGTTGAAGTTCCATTTTTATTGGAGTTTTTACTGGTACAGAAATGTCATGGAAGAAAATACTTTTAACTGTCGTGTACTTAAGTTGTCAAAGCATTCGAGGATAAATTCTGGGACTTCTGTCGTAATTTAACAGCCCTGTGGAAGACTTTGGTTGCTTTTGTATACATATTTGTTATTGTCATACTAGATTCAGCTATGACAATTCCTTAACTAATGAAGACAAGCCTAAATGTTATTCTTGAGTTGTTATTGCAGCAGATGTAACCCATTTCATGAAACTATGCCAGAGCAAAAGATGTTATTTTTTGTTTTTGTGACATTTACTCTAGCATTTTCCTGTTGCTCCACGAAGGATTCTTGCAAACAGTCAAGCAATGGGTGGCTCTTCTTGGCTTCTATTAATTTGTTACATTGCTCATAATTTGTTTGATAAGTCATAGGTACCACAGCTGTGCATAACTTCATGTTTGTGCAGCAATATGTCATTAAAAGAAGTGTGGTATGTTATTTTCTGAAGGTTTTATGAAACAAAAACCTGTGCCAAATTGAGGTCATATCAACTGAATTCTAAGTTCTGCCAAGAAAGATGAATTCCAGGACCTCCTGTGGCTACATTTCAAAATACTCTGGCTGCAGCCTCTCCATACAGCAAGTCAGTCTGATAAGTTTTTTAATACACTGTCTTGTTGAAGGATGGAGCTCTTCAGGATGTCAGGATGAAAGCCCTCTGCTAAAACGACACAAGTACCATAAGTAAAAATCAGTGTTCATACTTTTATTTCCAGAAGGATGAAACGTTTTCCCAATAAGGGACAGTGGGAGTAGTTTTTCAGCATCTGTATTCTTTATCTTGATATAAAGTGGGCAGCTTTTCTACCTCTTCCCCAAGGCAGACGAGATGGCAGGAGAAATGTAACCATTAGATGGGAGGCCCAGGTGTGTTTTAAGAGGGTTATCTTCTGAAAATCTTTTGCTTCCTGGAGTGATCTTTACTCACCAGAAGTAATTTGACAAAAAACAGTGGAACTGGTATTAGCATTTATATTACCACTTTGGGGGAAGTGATAGTAAAATGGAAGATATGTCCCTGAAATTTTGTCTATCTTAAGCTTAGTGTGCAAAATTTATAGAAAATTGTACTAATTTATGCCTTTATGCAGTTTTTTAGAATGAAGTGTTTGAAGCCATTTTGAGTAGCCTTAGGCATCAGACTTTCATTACTGGGGTTTTGAAGTTATGAAGGCTAATACTCTGCATGCCTTCAGCTAATCTTTGTGAGTCACTGGTCTCTCTGTTCTGCCCAATTCATGTAAGATCATCTTTTTCTACATTTCTTTTCTTCTGCACTTTTTCCCTTCCAGTGTGTACAGAACAACCTGAACTGTTAAGCCAGTGAATTGCAGCTTTTTTTTCCCCCTTTTTTTCTCTCCCCAGCAGTCTGTATTCAATACTGGCTGAGTTTATCAGCTTTAATGGCTTAGGTCAGAGGGATGGATAAACCCTAGCAGCTTGAGGATTTCGTGCAACAGCATAAATTTTTAGGACTGTAGTTTTCTATACAAATATATTCTAATTTATTTACAGAAAACTGCGTAAAGATAAATATTTCAGAGCAAAAGTTCAATACATCCCACCTGTGAGTTTCTAACAATTGGGCCTTGCTTGTCAGTCAGTTAATTTTGATGTTTATTTTAATGAAATGCAGCCTTTTTGCCTTTCCTCTTCTGCCTCTGTTTCAATACTTCCATAATTTGTACTGTTGTATTGTCCTGTAAGGTTCTGAGCTCTCACACTGGAATGACTTTGTCTTAAGTGACAAGGGCAGTGTTGTGGCATCAGGTCACTTAAACCCAGGTTTTGTTCCAGTCAGTGAGAAAATATGTACTGAAGCACATACAAACCCAATTTTCTTTGGTTAGTTCTCACTTTGTCTTGTCTGTATACCAGTCAAAGACTTTTGCTGTATTTTTAACAATTCTGGATTCTCTTTCTTCCCACAACACTGAATTGGGCACCCCTTGTTTTTACTGAAATGGCCAAATTGTTCAAAACCAGAGCACCACTAGAGCTCTAAAAACACTCTTCTTTTCATCCCTTGTTCCTTTCTTCTTGCATGTGCTCTTTTCCACTTTGGCCCAACTAGTAGTAAGATCTCACAGAAAACTAATTTCCCTTTCAGCTTTGGAGATTGAGAGAAATTCTTAGGGCTTATTATTTGGTTTTCATTCCTGTCTGGTCTGTTGATGGACACCACCAGTGATTTAGCAACACTAATATATAATATATATAATTTTTAACCTATATATGTTTTTATTACATGTGTAAAAGACATAAATATTAAAAATTTATCTCTATTACTACCTCTGGGGTTTTTTTTAAGTGCTAGCTGGTTACAGAGTGCTTCCAGGTGTAAGGAGGGCTCAGCTTTGGGTGCTGGTTTCCTGCACTTGCTCAGAACAAACATCAAGGAAATTGTGGACCTGAACCTTCCTCACCTGAAAGCTCTGAGGAAAGATGTGGTGTCAGTGTTTTGACTGGGGAGCTTTAACATTAGGATCACAAATTGTGACCATAGCAAACCTTAAATTGAGTTTCAAGAGAGTTTTTAAGTTACTTCTGTTTTGATTGTCTTTCAAACACAGCATAAGCAGCTGAGAGAGCTTCTTTCTACAGAAAATGCTTGTAAGGGCTTGTCTTCAGAACAGACAAGCTTCTGAACAGACAAGCAAAAGTTTGGTCACCTGAACTAAAAGATAAACATCTACTCTGGGCAGAAAATGCTGTTTCCTGTTAGATGTCCTCCTTTTATTGTTTGGTAGTAAGAACAACAAGAGTATAAAACTTGTAAAAATATTACTTCTTTTGGAATTGATCCTTAGTATGGGCAGAGGGGAATTCAGATGCATTAGAGGTGGGAAAGACAGAATCCACTCTACAAAAATTTGGGTTTTTTAAGGGCAACATTTTTGAAAGTGCCTCATATTTCTGTGAGAGTTAAGTTCAAGCTTAACTTAAAGAAAAGAAGAATGAGTAATTGATTGACTGGGGGAGGATGAATAGTGATGTTCTCTTTATTCTAAGCAATACATTGCAAACAAAGGAGGACAGAAGAAAAAAATAAATTATTAATCTGTGAGCCCAGGTGAGCCTATGTTTTTCTTTTGCAGCTGCTGGGTTTTTTTCTGGTGGCCAGACTCTCCCTTTGAAGAGTTCTCATAAGCCTGAGACATGTATACCTACCTTTGAAGTTATAATTTCTAAGAATATGTGCCAGTGTAAAAAGGCCTGGCCACCTGCAAAACTTCTTCAGAGGTAGCAACAGAAACTAACTTCTGCACCTGGCTTGGCTGTGAGGGAAAAAGGCACAGGGGGTTTGACATTAAGCTGGTTTGCTTTGGGGTGTTTTTCTTTGCATGGAAGGAAAATTTTCAGATAAATCATTGTGGGTTTTTTTAAAGTTGTTTAAAATTAAGGTCTTGATGTATCTCTGTTAGATACTGTGAGCTAAGTCAGGGTGTCTTTTAATCACTCATGTACTGAAACCATACAAAAAGCATTGTGTAATGTGAAAATGGTAGTTGTATCATTTTCAGTTTCAAATAATGATTTTTTTTTAAATCCTATGGAATCCCCATGTATTGAACACTATAATGAATGTGTTATGGAGATTTCTTGTCAGTCACTTTTCGATTAAAACCGTCAGAAGCATAAGAAGGGAAAATATTTCTCCTTTTACTGCAGGATAGAGCTCTGATGTGTGAACTCCTCTGGCCACCCAGATTTGTTATGGAGTGGTTGTGTTGAGCCAGAAAGTAGAAAGACTTTGAATATGTGCCTGCTTCTAATTATGAGAGGGAATCATGGCACAGAGGAGGTCTGTCTTCTGGGTCATGGATCTAAACACCTTTTTTGCTTCTGATTTGGTTTTGAGTGTGACTAGAGGACTTTGGCACTTTTTTGTAAAATTATGTGTGTGTATTTCCTGTGCCAGCTCAAAGGATGTCCTTTTCTGGCTAACCCATATTACTGCTTGAACAGTCTCTCTCAGGCTCATTTTGACATAGTGGGCATATGCAGTGGATGGAGTTAAAAGTACTTCTTAGTTGCTAATTCAGCAAATGAATTTTTGTGAGGAATGACAGTTTAGCAGTGGATTGGCTGAATTAAATAACTCAGGCTTAATAGATCTAGTGAAGACAAGCCCTGTATTGAGATCTGTTGAGCTCACAGAAACAAAGGAACTTAGCAAGCCCCCTGTTTCCTTACCTAGACGATAATTGCTTTTTACAAGTTAAAACAGGCAACCGGAAAAATACAGACCTCTCTGTGAACAACTTATTTTTAGTTCATTTGTTCAGGATTGAGTAAACCCTAAGGTGAGGCATCATTAGTCAGATTATTCATTATAAATTGTAATAAAACGTCATAACTTAAAAGTTCCTGTACAGGAAAATTACAGAATAGACCATTATTTTGAAATGGGTGTGGTTTGTGGCTGTGATTTCCTGTACTGTGAAATACCCAGAGTAGCAATCAAAACAAAATGGGTTTTTGAAAGAGTCACCTTTCAAAGGTCTTGCTAGGCATTTTTTGAATAAGAAAGTTAAGAATTATCTTCATAATTGAATCTTGATATATTGAGTCCATATCTCCAGCACAGAATGTGCAGCGTCTCATAGACTTGGTGCCTTATTGTGTTTAGTTTGTAATGTATAAATTTGCCCCATCCTGTGAAATGTTTTCCAGTCTATTCTGGCTTCTTTTGTTACATTTTCCATCACATTTAGAATTATAGAATAACTGAATGGTTTGGGTTGGAAGGGACCTTAAAGATCATCTCGTTCCAACCCCACCGCCATGGGCAGGGACACCTTCCACTAGACCAGGTTGCTCAGAGCCCCATCCAGCCCGACCTTGAACACTTTCAGGAATGGGACATCCACAACTTCCCTGGGCAACCTGTTCCAGAGCCTCACCACTCTCACAGTAAAGAACTTCTTCCTTATATCTAGTCTAAACCTGCCCTCTTTCAGTTTAAAGCCATTTCCCCTGGTTCTATCACTGTCCAGGTCCCTTTCCTCCAGCGTGTTGACTGCACCACACAGCGTGGTGGTGCCAGCAAACTTCCTGGGGGTGGATTCAATCCCACTGCCCATGTTGCTGACAGGAATGTAAGACAGAGCCAGTCCCAACACTGACCCCTGAGGATGCCACTCGTCACTGGTCTCTGCTCGGACATCAAATTGTTGACGGCAACTCTTGGAGTGTGACCATCCAGCCAATTCCTTATCCACGGAGTGGATAATCTGTCATATCCATGTCTCTCCAGTTAGAAACAAGGATATTGTGCGAGGCAGTGTCAAATGCTTTGCACAAGGTAGATGGCATCAGTCACTCTTCCCTCATCCACCACCACTGTAACTTTGTCATAGAAGGCCACCGACTTTGTCAGGCACACTTTGCCATTAGTGAAGCCATGTTGGCTGTCACAAATCATCTCCTTATTTAAATCATAATGGTAAAAATGTCTTTCTAGAATAAAAAGGATATGCCATTTAATTTTCATGTGTAGAATTAAAGAGCAATTGAGGCTGGGTGCCGTCTCTGATCATTTCACCCAGCCACCCACCATTCAAAGCAGAGAGAGCTTCAAAGTTAGATTTGGTGGCTCAGGCCTTGTGCTGAATATTTCCAAGGGTGGAGATTTAGAAAGTTCTCTAGAAAACCTGGTCCAGTGATCAGTCATGTGATACATTTATAATTTTTTGCCCTTTAGGTCTAAGAAAAATTTTCCATGCTCCTCTGTCCTTTTCTCCACGTTCTTTTGGTGTGAACCTCTGAGAAGAACCTAGCTTTTCCAAATATGTAAATGCCCATTAAGGAACTATGGATAGGAATTAGGTTCCCCCTTTGTCTGGTCTTCACCAGGCTGAACAGACCCACATCTCAGCCTGTCCTTGTATGTCGTGTGCTTCAGTCCCCAAGCCATGTGTGTGGCCTCTAAGTATTTTTTTTTATTGATATCTATTTAAAACTATAATCAAATGCCTGTTTGTTGTAGCATCTTGGCAAATAGATGGACCGGACACTGTAACAAGCTTCTCTTCATTCTTTGATTTCTATCATTTATTTTGGGGAAAGTGTGAGAACACTCACTCAAAGGATATGTGCTAAAAGAGACCTATTGTAAAAATCCACACAGAATTCAAAGAATGCAAAATAACAACTACTCTGTGGGTATTCATCCTCTGTTATTAGTGCAGGCAAAATGAGTCAATTAAAGCACTTCAGTTGAACTACTACTTCTCTCAGATCCTCTAATTGCTCAGCTAACTGCAGGAAGACCAAAGTCCAGAAAGTGTTTGAGAGATCATATTTGAGTGTATTATACTGAATTAGTCTCATCAACCACCACTTGATTTGCAAGACATTTTTGTTTCAGCTTTTGAAGAGGGTTTCTGTTTCAGTAAAAACATTAATTGTGGACTGCCTCAACTGAAATTTTGTGCACATTTTTCACTCCCCAAGGGTGATGCAGTTGGTGACAAGCCCCTGGAAGTCCATGCTGCTTCAAATAAAGAGCGAGCCCAGAAGTAAAACGCTACATCACCTGGCATCAGACAGGTAAAGGATAAAGACTGATAATAGTTTGTGGCTACAGTGGCAAAGTAACCAGGAAAAGCTGAACATTTGCAAGTTTGACTTGTTATGTTCTTCATACTGATGAGGAAAGGAGGGGACAGATAACTTTATTTCTTTTAACATTTGTCAAGAATATGCATGCTCCTTAACACTATTTAAGTTAAGGAATTTCAATTCTTTGTCTTCAGAGCATACAAAATAAATATACGTCTACTGGAAGGGTTCTGAGTTAATTGAGCAAGGCCTTGTGATTATATTGTTAGTTGGTTTTGGTCTTTTTATCTTTTTTCTTTCCTATTTCTTCCTCGCATACCAAAAACCTTTTTGTCTTCTATGTCACATTTGTGCAAGTATGAAGGAGGGAAAAGAAACCTCTTCCCTGCTGATAAGTTTTCTCTAAAGATTTGTCAGTGCCAGGGTACAGTGTTGTCTTACAGCCTGTAACAGTCAACGATGTGCCTGACCTTTCATGTTAATGCACTTCTCAAATGAGATGTTTCATCAGTTGGGAATAAATGATGGAGAAAATGGAGGCAGCATTTCCCAGTTCTCCAAGGCAGAAACTTGAGACACCCATTCTGTTTCTGACTTGGCCTCGGGGCTGCTTTCTAAACTCAAGCAAGTCCTATGGTTACAGTTTCTAGAAAAGCAAAACAAAAATATCCTCTCAACTTTTTCAAGATGGTTCAGTTTCATAGTACAAAAATTACTCTGTATTTGAGGCTAATTATTAATAATTATAATGGACATTATCTGACATCATTTAGTACAGAATGTCAGATAATGTCTGCTCTGTTATCAGTTGATAAAGGGTATCTTTTATGAACATGTTTTCTACTTGCTTGGTTTTGCCCTGTATTATTTTTACATCATGTTAAAAACTGATTTTTCATCAGAAAATGGTCCTGGGATTGTTGGGACTCCTCATTATTTTTCTATGCAGTGTCCCATTTAGTACAAAAATTCTATTTTTTTTCCCTTACTGCCAACTGTGTAAGTAGGGCCCAGATTTAGCACACTGCACCAGTTTTTTTCTTCCATGCTTTACCACCAGTCACATATGTTTGCAGGTGTGGTGGAATGCACACATCTGCTGAGCAACAGTGTTTCACTGTTACACAGCAACCTTTAAAAGCAAAATTATTTTTTGATGTTTTTTCCTTAATGTATTTTTAATGGCTATAGCTAACTCTCACAAGGGCAAAGAGGTGTGTTGACTGGCTGATGTACTGAGCACATTAGTTTTTCCTTCAGACATTTGAATATAAAGTCTTTAAGAATACATGTTTTTTAAGTATTTTGTAAAATATTCATGTGAAATAAAAATTGAAAAATAATAGGAAGAATTTTTGGTTTTTTTTTTGCTTAAAGATACCCAGGAGAACCAAGAGGAACAAAAGCCTTTCTGCAATTCACTGAAATATTATTGTGCTTACTGTCAACTGGGACAGAACAACTAAATGATAAAAAGCCAGGAAAATTGAACTTTTGTTTGACACACTGTACAAATATCAAGGTTCACCACAAGCAGAAATCCATAAATAGCTGTTATTTTCTTTTAGCATTCCTTACTATGAATATAATTTCTCTTAGGCCTTGATTCACTTTTTGAAATGTCAGCTTTTTGCTTCAGGCACGTTTTCTTTGTTTGGGGAAGGTTTTAAGACAGTGAAGATAAATTGCTCAGGTGCTTGAAGTATCTGGATGGTGCTGGTTTTGAGACCTACGTGCCTCACCACATATGGCTTCTGGAGGAGATATATAAAGGAAACTGATACATTTTTGACCTCAGGCAATAAATTGGTGAAAGTTCAATTCAGTATCAATTTCAGCTGTTCTGCGGGGGTGGTGATTTGTTACTTATATCCAGTTATTCAACTCCATACCCAAGTCCAGATGTTTTGTTGGATTTGTGTGTTCCCAAAGGTTGGAGAACATGGCTCTGGTCTTTGAAAAGACACTTTTTTGTTGTTGTTCTGAATGAGATCAGTCCTGAAAGTCTCCCTGTATTTTCAACTGTTGGTAATATTCCTAGTTGAATGTGGTTACTAGAATAAAGACAATCTCATTTCCTCGATGATTTGCCACAGCATGGGTCTCTGAAGTGTGAGTGGTCAGCCAAGGACAAAATCACTTTGGGCCGGAGACAGCAATGTATTTCTCCATTCCAAAAACCAGCACCATTAAACCTCCTTTGTTATAGTTTGTCATCAATAATTATACATAAACTTCAGCTCAAACCACATCCCATCGTGGAAGAAGCAAGCTGTAATTTTATCCAGCTGTTGTGCAGAGGAGTTGCACGAAAGTGAGGGGGTTTTTGTATTTTTCCTTGCAGATAGCATATCCCATTTTCACTCTGTTCCAGTTCCATATTTATGTGATTCCATTTCTTTGAGTTAAATTACCCTGGTCTTACACCAGAGTAAGTAAGATAAGGAAGACATGCATTTGATGAGAATTTAAAAGAATTCTTTTTGAGAAAGTTGGTTAGTTACACCAGATTCCAGTTGGTGTTTGTTTGCTATGAAGTGTTCTTTCCCTTTTGTATTTCCACATAGGTCAACTATGGGAATCAAGTCCTCTAGAACAGACATGATCATTAGTGCTCTGATGTCAGTAATATGAAGAGTTAAATATCTCTACTGCAACTGAGTTGGTATTGAGAATGTTTCTCAAAAAGATTTTGATCAAGTTGCCACATCAAAGGAAAAAAGTTTTAATGTCACTTTGACATTGAAAAGAAAAGGCCTATGGTATTTAATTCTGCTTTGTCCCTCTTTTCCTCTCCCCCATGACCTCTGTCCCCTTTCTTTGGCTATAGGTGAAGAAAAAAAATATAGATATAAGCAACAATTTCCCAAGAAAAAGATGAAAACCCATCTGAATCCATTTTGAATGTGACTAATCTGCCTTCTGCCTCGGGGCAGTCTGACTGTGTGCTGCTCGGGCTTCTGGTATGGATTCTGTGAAAGGACATTACGTGGTTTGGGTCAGTCTGGAGACCTCGTCCTCCGTTCTGCAGTGGGACTGAAGTCTGCCCATGCTTGTCCCATTGCAGGATCAACATTGCAAGTAGCAAGTCTCTAAATCCCTGAGTCTCTTATTATTTATATATAAAATAAAATTCCAGATACACAAAATGGTCCAGTTTTTTCCCTCCTCCTAACTTCTTTAAAGTCGTGGATGCGATGTTTGCTCAATCTGTGGAAGGTTCTAGAGATGTTGTTGACAGTGCCTGTATTTTTTTTTACCAGTGAGGGGAAGCTGGAAGTAGCATGATGTTTTGGCTGACACGGGCTCATAGAATTAGGAATGGGAACAATTACAATGACTCTTGTGTTTTGTTGGAGTCTCCCCCTCCTTTCTATACGAGTCTTCTGCCTCATCAGTGCCAGCAGGAGGTATATAATGAAGCATCTGTGAGTTCCTGTCTCGTAGATGGATGGGAATGGAGCTGTTAATGCTTGTTCTTGTTTTTGTTTGAATGCACAGCACAATGGGAACCAGAATGTTGTGGTGGTGGGAACCAGCTATAGAATAACTTGGCTGTTTCCTTATTCCCAGCCAGGGGAGGGGAGGAAAAAGCGAAGCGAAGAGAAATACAAAAGGATTTCCAGCATTTTGAAATCTTTGCACAATAAAACCCTTTCATCATTTGTTGCCATTTCCGTGAGTCTCTCTTTTGGGGCATGATGCTTCACAAGTTACTGTAATCCAAGTAGCTCAGAGCATTTAAAGCTGTGTTGGTGAGTCTTAAATGCTCCTTAATTAAACAGTGAATATGAGGAATGGGGGAAGGATGAAATGAGATATGTGCTTGTATGATACATTAACTTTCTAAAAAGAGCAGGGAGGAAAATACAAAGTAAATCATATTCAAAATTCTTTTAAACATCTTTGTTATTGCATGGTTAGATATTCCAGCTGAGCATATTCCATAAACTTTTAGAGAAAAACAAACAGACCTTGGCAATGTGAATGCCAGTCTATGTGGGCATTATAAAATGGGCCAACTCTTTTTTAATAGAGGCATAAGGCATGTGGTTGCCTCGGGCAGAAAAACAGTGTCTCCCAACATGTTCAGTGCATGTTTTTATGATTGTTTTAGGCTGGTAAAGATGTCTGTTGATATAGCAAAGGGAGCAGCGTTCTTGCAAGGGGTTTGGGAGGTATGTGTGTGTGGTTTTGTTTTTACTTTAAACTTGCCAACATGGTTCAAGCAGGCTTGGGAGGATCAAAGTAGTGTTTTTGTAAGTAGTGGAAAGGAAACTTGGGAAATATCAATCATAGCTGTAACTGCTCTGTTACACCATTCCTGCCATAAAAGCATAGATTTGTTTCTTCCATTGAAGGTAGTTCCTCACTTATGCATTCACATATCATATAGAGGATGATTACCAGGAAATTAGGAATACAGCTTGAGATGCTGTATTTTTTTCAGTAATATTTGGCATATACCACATTGGCACTTAAGAACATGATTACTTGGTAATTCAGGTATTTTCACTCCTAGACTCCACCAAGAATGCTTCTCTAATTCTTATTTTTGATGCAGTTGTTAGCTGTTCTGTTTCTTTTTAGTGCCTCAAAGTCCAGTTTGTATCATTCAAATGAAACAGCTTTAATTCTTTATTTGTTTACATATGTGTGTGTGTGTGCATGTTTAAAAAATACTGGGTTAAATAAACATCACTTAAATGCTTTTCATTTGATCACCTCTTCATACTGCATATTTACACTATTGCTTACAAATGTCCCAAGTGATTGACATCAAACCAGAATGCTTTTATCTAGCAGGAAATGACTGCCTTCAAGCACCTGCATACACACAGGACAAGGAAATAGTTCCAAAATGTGAGCAAGACAGCCTTAGCTGAAATCCTTTCCTTACATCTTCTGTTTTTTTCAACTGCAGGAAATAAAAAAAAATTTCATGCTGGTAAGAGCCCAAGAGATTGTGAACATTCAGCTCTCTTGGCACAGGCTTTCCTAATGAGGACCAGGAGAGCAGTCAACCACTGTAGATATATATATATATATATAAAAATATATTTGTATGTATGCACACATGCACAGCTACGTGGAACTAAATTGTGCATGCATGTGTTATCTCTTGCCAGACTTTGCCTGTGGGTATTACAATGTAAGCTAAAAATGGTGTATTCCCCAGCCAAGCTTCATGTCAACAGTTTGGTCACCCTTCCAGTTGAAGGCTCTTTGGCTTGATAACCAGAGTCTGTGCAGCTTAAAGAGTGTTGTCATCTCAGCATCCTCTACTGCAGTGGCTGCTGGCAGATACATTGGGGCCAGGTTGTAGTGCTCTCTCAAAAATAACATTATCTTTAATCTGCAGCTTGTGGAAGTTGTAGAACTGGAGGTCGTTGGTTTTGCCCTGTGCTGAGATCACAATTCATGTAGGCAGCATGTTAGTTGAGTGAAAGTGCACAGTGTAGCCTCTCCTTTTGCTAGAAGGAACATCACCAAGCTGGAGTAATCCTGTTAGTGGGATTACCTATTAGGTAAATAGGCACAATCTTCCAGCCTTGAATAAAAACACAGGATTTTGCCACAAGTGTTCCTTGCAAGATCCTGTTTTAGACTCTGTGCTCCAGCTGCAGGAGGCCCCAGACACAGACTTATTATCGGGGGTTGTAACTAAAATGTGCTGGAGCATTTGTCATTGCATCTGTCACCTTCAAGGAGACCTATTGCTGCACTGCAATAAAGAGCAGGATTGATGAGGAGGGAATTCTGTTTTACTCCTATAGAAAACAGTGGCCTGGGAGATAAAGGGAATTGCTATTGCTCTGTTTATTAGCCCTGGCAGAAAAATCTCCGTGTGAGCATATTTACTTCAGGATGAATATGAACTCCTGCTGCATGTGTTTCTTTCTCCCTTTTTTTTCTGTTTTGTTATTTCTGTACCTTCCTATAAATTCTGAGTTACTTCTAAAGCCAGTTTCATCATAATAAACTGCTATTGACAAAGAGCATTTTGGCTCTTCAGGCTTGCTGGGGAGACCGGTGTGGCTTCCTGCTGGCCCTTCCTGGATGCGGCATCTCAAAGCAGCATTGGCTATTGCACCTGGATGGCCTGGCAGCTGGCTGGGTCAGCCCCACTGTGGAGTGGTTTTGACAGGTACAAAAGCTTCTTGTTTACAGGGAAAACCTGTGATAACAATATCA
Source organism: Manacus vitellinus (assembly GCF_001715985.3). Lineage (NCBI taxonomy): Eukaryota > Metazoa > Chordata > Aves > Passeriformes > Pipridae > Manacus > Manacus vitellinus. The sequence goes on from NW_021940813.1 coordinate 10,096,378, forward strand.
TAACTACAAAGCAGAAGTTGTTTTGGCAGAAAAAATGTGTTTCTAATTGTGCAACAACCACCTGTCCTCTTAAGTCTGTACCATTAGCTGATTCTTGTGTTTTCTGACTGTGGATGGTTCTTAAATTGACCAGAGCTGGCAGCTTTCTCAGGGTCCCTCTGGAAGAAATGTTGGTATATTGATGCAATTGTGCTGTTTTCTCCTATATCATGTCAGTGAAGTTCATCCCTAGCTATCTCTGGTTAAAGACCAAAATCTGATCTGGACTTTCATCTTGTCTTGAAGTTCATGGGTTCCTCCAGTTTCTTTTGCCACGTTTTCAAGCTGGTTTTACTGGTAGCCATTGCATTGGTGTTGAAAGATGGTGAATTCAAAGGTGGGCTGAGGATGTCTCACAGCTGATTACCAGTCTTCTTTCTCTGAAAGTGCCTTTCTGCATGGGAAATGGGACTACAATGCCTGCACCAAACTAAGCTGTCAGGCTCTGCATTTAAGGGTCTAAATCTGCCAACTAACACACAAAGCAAGTCAGTGTCCATCTGGGCTGTGTCCAGCTGTGGCAGGTAAATGGGATGCAATGCTCGTCACCATGCCCAGTTATGGAGGCATGATCCTCTTATGGGTGAGCTTTGCTGGATCTTCTGGAGAGAGGAAGACAGATCCCAGTTGACTTGCTTCTGTGTGCCTGGGAATAGCCTTGTTGCAGCCTGAGCTGTGCTCAGTCGTGGTGCCGGAATCTTTGTACCCACCATGAAAGCAGAGCAGTTGGGGCAGTGGGACAGCCTGGTCAGGGAACTTCTCTTTTTTTTGTAGTGTGAATAGAAACCCTCACAAGACTCTAGAATTTAATTGGACTAAAGCTAAAGGATTGCTTTATATGAAGGCTGAGTGTCTGAATCTTGCTCAGCAATGCTAACCTGAAGCTCCTGAGGCAGCCCATGAAGTAACAAGATGGGGCACAAGCTACACGCTTTCTGGCTGAGGGGACAGATGCTGTGTCAAGAAGGCTGTTGCTGCTGTTCTTTCTCAGCCTGGGTCCATCAGTCCTACCTGAGGAAGGTGGCCCACAGGGCTGTGCAGACGAGCACTGGAGGGCTGCGTGACAGCCCCTCATCTTGCTTCAGGGGCTTGCTTAGTGTGCTTTTTAAGGTAGAAGTGAGTTCAGCCACTGCATGCCTGGATAAAGAATAACCTCACACGTAGAACCGAATTTCTGCCTGCCTTGGCCGTTACGGTGTGAAGGCCACAGGACCATATCACATCCCGTACCAAAACCTTCCAAAATCAGCTGTTCCGTGTCCCACTCCACCTGAATCTTCCATGTCTTCACCTGAAGTACCTTCGCTCAACTGCAGGGCGCAGCACCCGTGCCCTCGAGGAGTAATCAGTGCCTTTGAACCGAAAGTGAGCCGCATCCAGCACTTGGCAGGGAGTGCTGAGGAGCGCTGCCGTGCCCCGTTCCGCGGGCAGCTGGCTCTGCAGGGGGAGGGAGGGGGAATGCCTCGAGCAGAGGTGTGCGATGATGCTCCCTCCTTGCCAACTCACAGCTTTACCTCAGGGATGTAGGAAAGCTCTCACTGTCCCAGCGGTGGGGGAAACACTGAAGCATGAAGCCAGAAGAGTCTTCGTGGCTGTATGCACGTACCAACTAAAGATCATAGGCAGGCAGCTGTGGAGAGAGCCCTCACCACCGCAGTTTTAGCCCCTTTAATTTCTTTTTTGTTGTTTTAAAAATTGTGTACAGAAAATAGGATTCTTCCCTTCCCCCCATCCCCTGCCCCAGATTAAGTTCACCAACGTCCTCTTTGTAAATTTAGCAAGCCTCAGACTCACTTCCTTTTGTCAGGAGACCTGAAAGAGCCATTTCCTGATTCGTACAGGGCTCTTGTATGCGCACACTAAGCGCTCATTCATGCCGTGAATCATAAAGGTAACCTCCGTTCAAAGCGCTGCGCTGATACTTCGGCGTCGGACAAAAAAAAAAAGAGTTTTGTAATTTAACAGTTTTGTAATTCAGCGCCGCGCTCTGCAAGTCGTCTTTGCATTTTCTGAGGAGCCGCACCAGTGGGGTTTTGATCGTCTGTCTTAACAGCATCATTTACAAACTGCCTAAACTAAAACGGGCTGGTGAAAGCACCAGAGCCAGCCCAAAGGAATATGTTTACTATCGTGTGCCAGGCTTGACACATTTTCCATATCCTGCCAGAGATGAGGAATGGCATCGGGATCTGGGAGTGAGTCAGCCTGGGCCCCAGGCGCGGTGCCGCGCGGGGCGGAGGAGAAGCCTCGCCGGGGCAGGCTCGGGGCTCAGCACTGCCCGTCGTGCGCTGAACTGAGTGGAGATGCTGGAGAAAACTCAGCTTCTAACAGGAGCAAAGGGCTTACTGTCCTGTCTGTGGTTCAGTGGGAGATCAGTGAGGCACGGTCTGCTGTGTTTATCCCTCCTGTACTCGGGTTCATCTGACAGTAAAAGGGATGAGCTGTTATTGGCTGAAGGAAGAAAGAAGGAAATGTGCACTGCTTGCCTCCCCCCATCCCTGCCAAGTGGGAGAGCAAGCCAATTAATACATAATATTGGAGTCCTCTGCCATTTAGCAGCTTTTGCACAGCATCCAACTGTACAAGCACACGTCCCTGGGGTCAAATAACCTTTGGCTGTACTTTTGCCTCGATGGAGTAAGATCAGGATGATCTCTCCTTGTACAGGAGAGCAAGATACACAGCTGCTAAAATCAGCAACTGTGTTTTGACCAAGAAGAAAACAGTAAAGGGGAAGAAGGCTTAGCTTGTGGAAAAAAGAGGTAATATAAATGTGAGTGCATCCTCTTTTACTACCGTGACCCTTCTCAAACTCTTTAAAAAGCCAGATATTTACCAGTTGCTTTTCAGCATTATTGTTTGTACACCATTGCCCTATTTGCAGATGAGGGTAGCCCACTAAAGGGAATCTCTTCTTGAGGAATGGTAGAGGAGCAGTGGTGTAAAAGCACCCTCAGCCTGGGCTAGTCAGCCCAGAGTGACTCACGCCCAAAAGTAACTGAACTATGTGTGCAAAAAAGCCAGATGATTTTAGGCTCCCAGTAGGTAAGGGTGAAGTGCAACACAGATGTGCAGAACTCATTACATACCTCAGGCCACAAGTCTCTGAGCTAATAACGTGCTGTGCTGTGCTCGAAGCACGATTTTTATCCTGAAAGGGCACTACCATGAATAAACTCATAGCCATCTGTTGCAAGTAAACTGCCACAAATAAAATCATAACTCCTAAGGAGGTGTGAAGTGGTAATTTTAATTAGTAGTCCTGCAGGACTTCCTGTATGTTTGTGTTTTCCTTGTGGAGTGAAAGGTATAAGGGGAGCGGTTTTACCTGCACACGAGTTCTCCCCTCTTTGCCTGCAGCTGAAAAACAGCTCTACCTGCAGCAAGGTTGAGGAGCATCGAGTGACCCGTCTGGCTCACCTGCCAGCCCCAGAGGGATGCTTCTGGAGCATGGGAGAGCTCAGCACCACCTCTCCCAACTGGAAAAGTGGGACTCTTTCTGCTCATGTCTGCAGCAACTGAGTGCTGGGGTCCCAAGGCAGAAGATCCTGTGATGTTTTCATACTTGATCATTGACTTAATTCTCTGCACCAACTTGCTTCCTCTCAGCTTTCTCCTTTTGCTGCATTTGTGATCCCTCTCTCTGGTGGACTTTCCTGGCTTTGCCCAGAGCACCTCCCTGGCCTGGGGATCCTGCTGAGGTCTTCCCTACATTTTTCTCTCACCTCAGTAATTTTCTTAAGGAATTCTGACACCTCATCATTCCTGCTTGCAAGGTTTCTCATATAGAGATTCCTCAAGCTCCTTCTCAGGTAAGGTAGCAGCTTTCATCACTGATTTTGGGACAGTATTTCCACTTTTCAAAGCTGGAGAACAGTAAGCTCAGTCTTTTTTAAAATGTAATTTATTTTAAACATCAGGGTTTTGAGCTGGGTTAATTTTTAGTGGTGGTGGCTGTGCTGGCCACATGGCCTCACCTGAGGTGAGGTACGGGGGACCTCAGCTCTGCAGCAGCACGTCTGGAGGACTCCTGGTGCTCCCAGAGCCCTTATTCCTACAGACATGGTGTGTGGGGCCGTGGGACATCGCGCAGTGCCGACGTGGGTATGCACAGGTTGTCTCCCCAGCAGCCGCCTCTCCTGCCTCGTTGGAGAGGCTGCAGATCCAGGTGGCTGTCCCTAAAAGCCTGGCAACAGCAGCTCTGCAGCACTTCTGGTGACCAGCAGCCCTGAAAGGGTGTTACAGCGTGCCTTGCATAACAGGGACATATTGGAAGGTTATGAGTGTTTATTTATGAAGAGGTTGGCGTTGTGTTTGTTTTTCTAGGGTTCAGTTTCCTGCTCATGTGAGGGCAGTTTCAAGGGACAGCTGTCCTGACTAGCGGGACATACGTGCTGGTACCCTTGGCCAGGCAAGGTCTTCAGACCTGACCTTCCCTCCGTGGTGAGTGTGGGGATGAGGACAAAAGGAAAAAAGAAACATCAAAGCAAGAGAGAGCAAAAGTGTTCACTGTGGTTTGAAAAGGGCACAGTGAAATCCTGCAAAGAAACTGTAGTAGATATTTTTATGCATGCTCTCCACTGTAGATTTTCTTCCCCCACTAGTAAGGATTGGTTTCTCATCTAATCCCTTTCTCCTTTCTCTCCTTTTCTACTACCAGCATTAATGTTGGAGGGGGCCACATGCTCCTCCCCAGGTTAAAGCTTAAGTGATATTTTTGTGGGTGACTTCAGCTGTGTAAGAGGAAGACTTGTTTCTCTAGGATGCACAAGGCTGCAGATGGGCAAACACCCAGGGACACAGCCCTTCCAACTCTGATTTCACTCAAGGTGCTACAGTAGCCCCAAAGTCTTGTTATTATATTTCATAATGAATTTTCTTTTGATTGCTCTAGGTGATATACTCTTTAAACATTTTGATGTTTAAACATTTAGACTTTAAGAAAAGGAAATTACTATGAGATTTTAAAAAAAATTTCATAGAGAACAATTTATTGTAGCAAGGCAATCAGAAGATCTCCTTGTTTCTCCTGGGATGGAGATTTAGGCACTGATTTATTAATCTGATCTATTTCATTTGTCCTAAAAAAGAAAGAAAGGGAAAAGACAAGCAAAAGTGTGTTTATAACAAAGAAGCTACATGGGCCTCTCCAAGTGTGCCTGTGCTATTATAGTGCCCTAAATCTCTTTATAGATTAATATAGATCGAGCCTGTTAATCTTTATTGATTAACAAACCACTGTTATTTTACTGAAAACATAACTAGACACCCTGAAGTAATATGTAATATGATAATCCCAGTCCAGTGGTGGTTTTGGATTGATAAATGTTACCAACAGTTTGTTGCAAAACTGCACCAGATGTTTTTTCTGGTGCATTCTTGAAGGTTACCTTTGATCAGCCACAGCAGAGAGGAGGGTTTCCTGCTGAGTGCCAAGTTACTTGGGCATTATGTACCTTCAGATGAGTCAGTGGAATGAGGGATTGTCACAGGGCAGGAAAGAACAGATGAAACCGAGTGTCGCAGGGCCTCTGACTAAAAACAAACTGGCAGGTGTTGGGTGCCCGACCGGTATTTTTAGGGCTCCCTTGCAGGAAGCTGGAATTCCTGGCAGTGCTGGTGTGAGCTCATGGTGTCAGGCTGCACTGAGGCCTCTCCTGAGGCAATGGCCCAAGGAAGGTGATCCTGAAACGATGCTGAGACCCCACATATCAGGCACTGTAAGCAAACAGGATTGCACTGGAGATGTGGCTTGGCCATTAGTCAGCCCTGCCACAGGGCTCAATGGGATGTGGGCTCTCCTGCCCTGCCAGAAAACCCTGTAACACTTCTGGGGAGGCAGCTGGCAGGGGTCAGCTGGTGCTGGGGCACTCTGGGGCTGCTGGTCCTTGCTGTGGGGACCAGGTCCTCGCCCTGCTGGCACACACTGGGGACTTGCTGTGGCTGCTGGGTGGAGCATGTCTTTCTTGGCTGGGCAAAGGACACAAAACATGGCTCTTGGTTGCAAGGCACAGCAATTCCCAAAACAGAGGGTATAGTACACACTTCTTACTGGTGGTTGTGATAGTCTCTTATTTAATTCTCTAAATATACAGTTGTGTGTCTCAAGAATAAAGCACTTAGGACAAATTACTTTATACATAAATTCAGTGTTTAATATCTTCAACACTTTCTGTAGATTTCCTTGTAATACAGAGTAGAACAGATTAGACCTATCTCAGTTGGGAAGGACCTACAAGGAAGATCTAGTCCAATGGCTTGACCCCTTCAGGGGGACCAAAAGTCAAAGCACATTGTTAAGGGCATTGTCCAAATGCCTCTTGAATGCTCACAGTCCTGAGACATCAGCCACCTCTCCAAAGCCTGTTCCAGGGTTTGACCACCCTCTTGGTAAAGAAATGCTTCCTAATGTCCAGTCTAGACCTCCCCTGGTGATGCAGCTTTGAACTGTTCCCATGTATCCCATCACTGGGTCCCAGGGAGATTAGCACCTCCCTCTCCACTTCCCCTCCTCAGGAAGCTGTAGAGAGCAATGAGGTTGCCCCTCAGCCTCTTTTTCTCCAAACTAGACAGCCCCAACAGTTCTGTCCATTGAACGGGACTGGCCCTAGAAATGAGCCCTGAGGAGCACCACTGCTGACCAGCCACCAGGCAGATGTAGCCCCATTCGCTACAACCCTTTGAGCCCTGCCCTTCAGCCAGTTCTTCACCCAGTGCACTGTAAATCCACTCATCCCACAGTTTGATATGGGCATTAGCAGTTCACTGTTATTCCTTTAATGGAAACTACACAAAAAAGTGTATCATAATCAGATGCAACTTATGTACTATTTATGCACATTATCACCCAGGTACTGAGTGCATTTGCTGTGAATGAAGTAAAATTCCACTATATCTCTGCGGGGAAAATCTTTTAGCTGTAGCTTTAATGGGGCAAAAGAAGAGGCACTCACGTGTGTGCTCACTCACACATGATGCGAGTCACACATGAGACCATGGGACTAAATAAACTGCACTGAAGAAAAGGAGGATTCAGTTAATGGTGGCAGCTCTGCCAGATGTCCATGGAAGTTGTTCCCAGGTTGAGGGCTGATTTGAGGTCAGCCCTGGACATCATCCTGGCTGTACTTGCCTGGCCTGGGGTAGTGGCTGAATTTGCAGAGTTTTGGTAAAAGAGATTCTCTGGAAAAAATATTGGTGTTTCGTGCCAGCTGTGTTGCAGAAAGCTGGTTTTGGGAACACTTGTTTCACTGCAGGGAACTGTATTTCTTCACTTATAAAACTGAGTGTATGTTTCACCCAGTGTGCCGGGAAGCAGCCTGTGAGACAGGCAGCCAAGTGTGCACCCACGGAGCCATAACACACCCTTTGCCTGTCACGTTCAAGCCTCTTCAGACAAGACATTTCCCTATCTGAAGTGTGAGCTTCCTCTTCCTGTGATGTAAAACAGCTGCTGAGGGGGCCTGGCAGCAGAGCAAACCCACTGTCAGCCCTCCCCTGCCCTCAGCATGCCCAAAAGCCTGAGGAGGGATGAACTCACACCCGCTCCCCACATCTGCCCGTGTTTACCTCAGTGGGTTTCTCCTCCATCACGCTCCCACCACAGAGACTACAGTGAGCCCATGTACATCACTCTGGCTGTGGTGCCCTGGCAGGCACTAAATCTCAGCTGCCACAGCTCACTCACTGCAGAGAAGTTGTCTCAGACAAACCCAAGCTCTTCTCAAATACTGTTTGCCATGTCATGAGGCTCAGCCTCACTGGAAAAGGATGCTGTTTCAGCTCCAACTGGCATGGTGTGCATCCGTGTGGTGTGTTGGCAGATGCTGATCCTGCAGATGTTCCCTGTGCTGCAGCCAGGCAGGTTTTGCTGGCTGCAGTGTCACTAGAGGTGACTATGAGAATTTGACACTTGGAGTTGTTTGTGGGGAATGTCTTCTGCAGGTCACCTGAGGGACTGGGGCTGCACCCTGGCAAGAGGTAAAGGCTGGCCCAGCACAGCCCACAGTGCACTTGTGTTTCTAACCTTTTATTGCAAGCTGCACATGCTTGAGGTGGATTTACATCTGGTTTACATCCTTTACTTCTGCAAACAGGAGCACCTGATGCTTTATATCTTAAATCAAAAGACCATCAATTCTTGGATCCAAAAGGCTCAACAGCTTCTTAGGATCAAACAGGAGAAAATGTCACATCCTCCTCTACACCTTTTCTTGATTTTAGACCTGTGTTAAAAGGACTTTTCACTTTTGCAGTGCTGTGTTTATTTCAGAAATAAACACAGCTAGAGAAATAAACTAGCTGAGAAACCAGATGTGTGTGCAAGCAAAACACCAGCTGCCCAAACTGTGCTGGAGAGGCACATGGCTATGGGGACCTAGAGGCAAACATGGTCCTGCCTGGGAGTGAAGCAGGGATGTCTGACTATGCTGAGCTGTAGGAGTGAAAAGTGCTTTGGCTTTTAACAGCAGAAAATAATAGCTTGTTGACACCAAGGCCAAATGGCAAGAAAAGGAGCTCTGGGGTTCTGGGTCCCTGCAGGACTTCTGTAATCAAATTTCAGTCAAATCATGGTTATGGCAAACCCAGCATGGAAATACAAAATAATTTTATTACTTCTCTGTGCAGAGAAGGTAGTCAACTCATGCCTATAAATCCCAAGTATTTGCTTACGTAAATTATTTTTGTTTTCCTTTGGGATTCTTTAACCTTGTCCTCACTTCACTGTCATTTGTACCAGCTGTACTTTGTAATGTGGTGGACTTTGGTTTATCACCCTTTTTTACAGTCTGACAGCTTTACAGCTTTCAGAGATATGTGGTTACATAAAATGGGTGTGCTTCCTTGCCTGGCTAAGGAACAGCTTACACTGATGGCCACTATCCCTTGAATTTTCAGCTGGGTTTGGTTTTGTTTAAAACTGGATTAATAAGGTGTTCTTTCTTTGATACTAGCACTTGCTACTGCCTCTCTCTGCCAGTTCTGCCAGTTGCTGTTCAGCAATAATTCCTGCTCCTACACCATGAAATCCAGTGCTTGCTAATGCATTGAGTTATGGCTAATGAGATCAATAGGCAGTAAAAGTAATGCAGAAATTATTAATGTATACCAGGAATTTACCTCTGAGACTTCTGAATTTGTGAAATAAGAGTCTTCTAGTTTCTTTTGACTACATTATCTGGAAGGAGTAAAGCCTACACTGTTTCCCTTGATGCCTCCTCCATCGGATACGTGGCTTCCTGTGGCAGGCTGTGGTCAGCCCCTGCACCTGGCCTCCTTCAGCACTGCAAACCTCTCCTCCCGCCGCCTTTTTAAGTTACATTTTCTGCCCCAATGGCAAAGCTACAGCTCTATACAGGGGTTATTACCTCTAGGAGCAGTGAATGCAGATTTTGATCCGTCCCTCTATGTTAACTCTGAAAACAAAAAAGACCCCTGTGCCTGCGACTGTAGCTAAAACACATTCAGGCTGTGGTGGGAAATCCTCTTGTACATTTTTGCTACTCCATGGTAGGAAGTTGGCTGGGGAAGAAACCCAAACTCTGTCACGTGAACTGATTGCAAAAGGCACGAGACTATGAGTCTTTTGTTTGCTCCTGTGCAAGCTGTGGGGTGGCGTTTGTATGTCAGTGTTTCAGAAAGTTCAGCGAGGTCATGGAGAGCCCAGACTGGAGTTTGCTCCTCATAAGAGCAATAAAGAAAGACTGTTCAACGGTACCTTTGCTGTGGTATCTGGGTGCCTAATTATAGTAACCAGCTTTGAAAAATCTCACCCTGCACTTTTATCAGTGCATTTTGAAAACAACACTGCAATATTCAGTTACTTGGAAACACTGATGGGCTTTCATGTGGAAATCTACCATCTCTCTCATGTTTTTTTCTCATATGGAGGAAGGTTTCTAGTAGGAATTTCAGGGGTTCATGTCCCATCCCTGCTCAGTGGGTTCCCAGGAGGTGATGTGAAGATGTTAAGCCACCTCATCATGCTGTAAAGCAAACTTTCAGGAGAGGATGGGCACCTGGTTTCATCTTACCAAGGCACGTTCTTTTTAATCTGTTTTGATGGAGAAGGGAAACAGAGTTCAAGAAAATGGAGGTTCCTTTTCCCTTTGAGTGGATGTGACCAGCTGACATCTGCTATACGAACAATCAAAATATGCAAAGTTCAAAACACAAACGAAACTACTTACCTGAGAGCAGTTTCTGAACAGGGTGTTTGTTTTCCACCCTCATGAACTAATTATCTCCTGGGGCTTTTTATCTCCTGCTTTGGCCTGGAGTAAATCTGTGAAATAAAACCAAAACAGGTTTGAAGATGGAATTGCTCCCCATCCCTCCCTATTTTCAGTTAATAAACCTGTGGTTTATTCTGTTATCAACCATGGGGAGTGTTTCTGATTGCAGAAAAAGTCAGAGCATGGTAGGGAGACGCCTGAGGGTCAGGAGATGAACATCTTGCAGGGCTGCAGTGGTGGTGGGCTGTGCTCCTACCCCAGAGCCCACATCACCGTCCTCAGCCTTACACCCTCTCCTCCAAGTGCTCCCTATTGAGACTAGTCTGAGCTCCTGATGGATTCTGAAGCCCTCCATCAAGATTGCATTTACCAAAAACCTTCTGGACAGCAAAACCGGTTAGCCAGGTTGGGGGGGAGGGCGGGGGAAGGAAGAGCCTTGGGAGGGAGTCGCGACTGGATGGTGAAGTTAGAGCCTGCTCTGAGTTTGCAGTGAGATTAAACATTAGCAGCTGGCATGCTGCTGCTGTGCTGCTTTGTTTCAGACAGCAGCCGATGCATTTATTTAAATAGCGGCCACTTCTCTGAAACATGAGTTCCTAAAAAGAAAAAAAAAAAGAAAAAAAAGGTGTTTAAGCAATCCTGCCCAAGCAAGGAAAACAACTGGGCAAAGCCGAGTCTGTTACGTGAGGTGAATTATTTAAACCCAGGCGGGTTTCCTCGGCGCTGCCATCAGTCAGCCTGTTCCCAGTGCCTGTGTGTGTGTGCATTCCAGCTGCTCAGCTTTTGCTCCCGCGAGGGATGTAGCGGGGGAGCCCAAGGGAGCGAGCGCTGTGAAGAGGAAACTTGTGCAAACTGAAGGAAATAAACCTTCTGGTCAACTCAAAGGGAGGGAGGCGTGACGCACACCTCTGGGCTGGCCTCCAGCCCGAGGTAGCGCCGTGTGGCGGGGAATTATGCAGAGCTTTCCTGAATCCCTCTCCATACGTAGCTGGTGTTTTCCCTGCAGCTGAGACTTTCGCATTCAGCGGGCCAGGCTCCAGGATGGCGAGTCTCTCAAGACAAAACACCGCATGCAGGAATGCATTGAAGCCCCCCTATGCTCTTTGGAGGAAAAGTTTGCATTGGCTTTTTGAATTACGTTGACAGCAAAGGCTCTTTACAAGAAGAGGGGAGGGGGAAGGGTTGTTTTTCTCGCATATATTCTGTTTTAACTTAAATTATGTAGACAAAAAAAGCCTCCTTCCATGCCGTCGCTATGGTTACGGCTCAGATCATTATGCAGAAGCCTGTGAACAGGAAAAGGCCAAGTGGAGAGGGGGCGGCGAGCCCGGCGCTCCTTCTTGCAGTCGGGTACGATCCTCTGACGCATCCTCCGGCCGCAAGTTTGTCCAAGGCCACCTTTCTGACCCCACTCGACGGGAGCGTGGAAACACTGCGATTGCGAAATCTTCTGCTGGCTTGCTCAGCGTTAGGAGAACTTACTGGGTCATGAGTTTGAGAGCGAGAGCTAGGAGGAGCTTCGCACCTCACCGCCCTGGAGATGTTATTAGCGCTGTCATTAACACCGCCTCTCTAACTCTTCCCTTGAGGCAGGCAAGGGAATAGGGTGACGCTGACACATCTGCAGGCCACCCGCAAGCCCTGTGCCCCTGCTGTGATGGGATCCCACTGGTGTGATACCAGTGAATAGCTCAAAGCCATTGCTTAGCCCCCATCATACGCTCGCACTGCAGCTCGGTGGTGTGATCGCGCTCCTGGGGCCGAAAAAAGGCACACCAGGTGAGGTTTCTCCAGCGCCTAAAGCCACAGGAAATACTCTGCTGCGTGTCTCAGTTGTAGTACCAGAGTCACTTTGGTGTCCTGGTAGCTTGAGAAAGTTATTGAGGGAATTTAAAATTGGTCTTGACCCATGGCATTACCATATCACTGTTGGAGACTGTTACCAAAACTGTGAGACTATTTCTGCTGGTTTTAAAAACCCTACTGCTTAATAGGATCTCAACACAAGTCACATCTGAAAGGTTAGTGTCAGTCTTTCCTTTCATATATGAATGTTTAAAATTATCACCAGTGGCTAGAAAAGGTCTTCTCATTTAGAACTGCCTCGCTTGTTTACTGTGACTTCCAGAGAATCTCTTTCATCAAAATCTGTTTAGAAAATGCAATGACAGAAGATGAACAAAATACGGTGAACAATTCTAAATTGATTGAAAATTTGACTAAGCTGCTTACTTTCCTAATTATAATGCCTAATTAGTTGGCTCGTTCCATTCAGTCATGCAGCTTTGATAGCTTTATTGTGCTCTAGAAGTCTGGGGCCTGAGATTGAAGCACGTCTGGCCTAGATATCTAATGAACTGTTAATTTCAAAATAAAAACATTCTTAAACTGCTCTACTAGCAATCACCTTCTGGTCTGATACACAGAGCCAGAAGCACAGCTTAAAATAACCAAAACAGATTGCACTAGGACTGAGAGGCACAAGTAGGTTAATGTAGCTGGCAGAGTAACCAGTGAAGTTACTGCAGCTTCACCAAGGAGAAGAGACAACACTCTGGTGCTCAGCAAGAGCTGCTGGAGGCCATCTCATCCTTCCCATTCCACCTCCATCACCTTCTACTGGGCTGTTCACTGGGTGGGCTTACTCTCGCTTCCTTTGGCTTGCTTAATTGCAGAAGACTACAGGCTGAGCAAGAGCAAGTAGGGAGGTTTGTAGCCTGGCATTTAATCTTTGGCCAAGCGAGAAACAGATTTCTGTTCCCCTTGGGTAGGAGAGGGATTTGAATCTCAGGCTCCTGTGCATGGTATGAATTCTCTCACAGCAGCTGAGGTGCTGCACAGCCATGGGCAGTGTCTGGAAACGATTGTTTCTTATGCAGAAATTTACCTGCTCAATCAGGGTAATTTTGTGACAGATTCTGTGATGACAACTGGAATTTGTCCAGACAACCATTTGGATATATCACAGAATCATAGAAGGGTTTGGGTTGGAAGGGACCTTACAGACCATCTAGTTCCAATCCCCTACCCTGGTCAGGGATGCCACCCGCTAGACCAGGTTGCTCAGCCCCCCATCCAGCCTGGCTTTGAACACTTACAGGGATGAGACATCCACAGGGCGACCTGTTCCAGTGCCTCAGCACCCTCACAGTGAAGTATTTCTTAACAGCCAATCTAAACGTGCCCTCCTACAGCTTAAAGCCATTTCTCCTTGTCCTGTCAATACATGCTCTTGTGAAAAGTCCCTCTCCAGCTTTCCTGTAGCCCCTTTAGGTACTGGAAGGCTGCTAGAAGGTCTCCCAGAGCCTTCTTCAGGCTGAGCAGTCCCAACTCTCTCAGCTTGACTTCATAGGTAAAGTGTTCCAGCCCTCTGATCATCCTTGTGGCCTCCACTGGACTCGCTCCAGTAGGTCTGTGCCCTTCTTGTGGTGGGGACCCCAGAACTAGACATGGTACTGCAGGTGGGGTCTCACAAGAGCAGAACAGAAGGGCAGAATCCTCTGCCTCGACCTGCTGGCCATTGCTTTTGATGCAGCCCAGGACATGGTTGGTTTTCTGGGTTGAGGACATGTTGCCAAGACAATGTCGAGCTTCTCATCCACTGATGCCCCCAAGGAAGAGCTACCTTCTGCTCTCTTTCAAGAGCTCATGTATTTTTTTATTAGTCTTCTTATTCTTGAGGCAACAATTGACAGCCACACGTCACACCTGGGCAGAACTGGCACACTGCTGATTACACCTCAGCTAAAAACAGAAACAAAACAGAAGATAAGGATAGTTTCATGCTAAATGCCCTGCACAGCTTGCTGTTGGCCCCAGGCAATGATACCTTATTCTTTAGTTCAGGATTACCCGTAGTTGAAGCAGTCACTGCCCTCTACTCTCTAGGATGAGGAAATATCTTCCAAGTGATATGTGATTTATGCAGTGACCAAAAGGTTTAAAACTTTGTTTTATTTAAACCAGTTAATGTTATAAGGCAGATAAGTCTCTCCCCTTCCTTTGAAGCAAAAGCAGTGCTGGCCAAAAGAAACTTTTTATTGCATGGTTACCACAGAGCAAGAGGGGAGCAGTGCAAATCTTGCATGCACCCACTTTCACCATCAATTTAAGAGAAGGGCCAACACAGTACTGCAAAATTAACTTGTTTCAAAGGCAACTAAAAAATTGCTGAGCAGCATTGTTTTCACCTACTGCTGTGCAAAGGCTTAAATTCACAGTATCTGTTTTCTGTTAAGTGCTTAACACAGCATTTAATTTCAGGCAGCTCAGCACCACTGACTACCTGGCACCGACGCACAGGCAGAAAGGCTGAACCTTATCTGAAATCATGTACAGAAACCCAGGTGACCAGAATTATTCAAGTTTGGTGTTTTAAAGTCACACAATGGAGGTTTTTTTGTGGTTTGTAGAAATACTTTCTCCTACATGTGACCAGTCAAAACCTTTTTTTGTTACTTAGGCTTTAAAACCACACCTGGATGCATCTTCCCCTTAAAGGTTATGCCCTTCCAAGCAAGGTGATCTGCAGGTAACTGGAAGGCTCAAGCTCCAGATTTTCTGGAGCTGCTTTCCAGAAAGGAGCCTGATTTAGGGACCCCAGCTGTACCTTAAAATTTAGTTCACAAGATAGGATGCTCTGCACGACACAGAAGGTAAAGGTTGATCTCAAACCCCTCCAAACACTCAGGTGCTCAAAACTCACCACTGGGTCCCATGGCTACACAAGTGCACCTTTTACCCCACTGAGACCACGGTAAATTGTTTCACTCATTGTGAAAATGTTTAGGTGAATCAGCAAGTCTTTTATTAATTTGCATGTTATTTAACTGAAAACTGTTTGTGAGAATTAAAGTCAAAACTACTGCTGTGAAGTGAAAACACTATTTATTTTTATAAAAGGCAATAATTAAAACAAACCCTACCAGTGTGTACATTGTACACATTTGAATGACACTTACAAGAATGAAGTTTCCATATACAAGGATTACAAGCCCACACTGGTAAAGGATGCACACAAGCACATGCTGAACTTCACAGATGCCAACTCCAGATCACAGTACCAATTACTCTATGACCACACCTGCATAGTGTTCTCATTATTAGGATCCACACTACTTTATTCCACTACAACATGTACATAACACAGAAAGCAAGGAGTTTATTCAGAGAGCATATATATTCGCAGAAAGAATTCATTTGCTGGAATAATCTCTCACTCTTCTGTTGCCATCTTCAAGAGATACTCTTTGTCAATCTTGAAGAGCCTCCACCCCTCCTCAGTGGACAGATCCGAGGCGCCCCTCCTCTTGTAGAACCTGATGGACGGTTCGTTCCACTCGGCCACGAGGAAGTGCATGCTGCTGCAGCGGCACTTCACAGCCACCTGCAAGGCAGGACACACCACAGGCTCACACAGCAGCCCGGGTCATGAGCACAGCAAGAACCAGTGAGATTACTCAGCAACTCTGCATCACCAGTCAGCGAGTTCATTCTGTCGGTCACTTCTCATTTTTACCAGACTCTAGACAATGCTTTAAGCTGTCTAGTGTCCTGTGACCTCCTTGAAGTCAGCGTAGTGCTGAAGGGAAAGCTCCACACAGTTAACAGAAAAGCAAGAACACTGCTTTGTGCTCAGTTCTGCTTGTTTAGGCTTATCACTAAGACATACCTGACTCAAGTTCTTCAGAATTTCTGACCCGATACCAAGTCCTAAAGAAACAAAAAGAAACAAGAAACTTAAGTTTCAAATTTAAAAAAGTCCTATAAGCAACTAATCTCATTCTGTAATATATACCTCTATACTCAGCCATCACATAAAAATCTTCAAGATACAGCAGTTTTCCAATCCATGGATCGTAAGTGAAGTAATACATGGCAAAGCCCACAACACATGTTTCTGAAACAAAGGATGTAACTTCAGCTCGTCTGAATTTAGAAGGCAAAAATATTAAGTCTTACATGCATGTTTAAATATATGTATTCTCTGTAACATGCAGACATTCGATATTAGGTTAGAATTAAAAACGAAGTTTACAAGTAAGCACACAACTGAAAATATGATTTCTGACAAACTTGTATCAGCCTAACAGAACAAAGTCTGCCCTAGCCATACCTTGAAATCCTCAAAAGCACTATCACAGTAAGTGCTAACACAGGGCTTTTTTCTACAAAGTAAAGCACACCCTACTGATTTATCAGTATTTCCACTCATGAATACAAGTAAGAACTTTACACAGGAGCTCACAATCTAGATGACTGCCCCAGCTCTGCTTCCTTAGCAACCAGAACAGTCTGTCAAACTCTGAAGAACACTGATCTTTCTGTGTACATTTGTCAGTAACTACACTGTGTGAGAAGGCCTAATCCCAGGCCACCTTTACAGCAGCATTTCAAGCACTTCAACTTAAGCTTCCATGAGAGCATCATGCTGCTTTATTTACCTTCAGTACCATAAAGTCAAGGTAAGTAAAGCTGCAGCTTCAATTTTAATTCTGTGGCTCAACAAAGAAGAGAAACAACTCTTCCAACAACAGCCCACTCGAACATAAACCCTGAGTATTTTAACTATTTCTGCACATACTGTAAGAGAAGCGTGCAAACAGGTTTCTGATCTACTGTGTCTTTGGTAAAGGTTTGGGAACAGCACTTGTCCCTGTAGACCTTACCTCATATTATGATCATCTACTTTATTGTGTAACGGATCTTTTAGTTACCTCCCCGCCCATCCATGTACACGGAAGGGCCATGTACATGGCGAAGCTAGAGACTGTAACCTGAAGATTGGGGACAAATTAAAGAAAAAAATGTGATTCAACAGAATTACATAAAGGTAAGTCAGGGTCAAACAAGAAAAAACAAGAAAAACTGGAGTCAAGTACATTATGTTATACCTGATCTTCCCATGCTTCCAGGATTAGCAACCACTTCAGCAGAGCATCACTATACATTACTGCATTTACCACTTAACCTACTCCTCCTACCCCAGTTCGCTGGTGAAACCTTATGTACAATCGATAACATTAAGCACATGATGCCTCTGTATTTTTAGTATCCAAAAATAAGCATCGGGAAGCCTCACCTTCAGACGACCACTGGTCTTTCGGCACTTCTGCAACCAGACAGTGGTAGAAAGGGTGCTCGCCAAAACCATCCTCAAGCAGTTCTGGAAGATCAGAACACACAAGCAGCTGAGCCACAGACACCGTCACTCGGCAGCCCACCCGGCGAGCTGACGCCGCCTCGTACCTTTCTCAGTTAGCACCACTTGGTCCTCCATGTCCTCGTACTTGGCTAGTTCCTGGAAGAGAAGGAGCCGTGAGCGGCCTCTCCCCGCCCCCCGCCCTTGCGCAACACCTTGTTTTGCTCAGGCCTCGTCAGCGCTGACCCCCCCGCACCGCCGGGACTGAGGGACCCCCCGGTCCGCGCCCCGCCCGCACCTTGATCAGTCGCAGCAGCTCAGGGCAGTCCTCGGGACGCGCGGCGCGGATGCTGAACGATGCCATTTTCGACGGCGCTTCCCCCTGCGGCCCCCTCGGCTGACGAGTCCCCGGTGTGTGAACAGGAGGAGCAGCTGTTTCTTCATTCGTGTCCCGGGCGCGGCGGCCACCTGCGGTCAGTCAGGCTGCGAGGCATGTCCGGCGGCGTTCGTCCTGCGGCCCCTTCGCACTCCCTGCTTCCCCGGCTTCGGAGTGGCAGCCGCTGGCCCCGGCCGCCGCATTATAGGACGCCGCGGCCCCCGCCTCTCCCGCCGTGTGCGGGACATGCGGCGCGCTCTTCTGCTCTCGCCCACAGCCAATGGGCGCGCCCCGCACCGGACCCTGCCCGCCCCGGCCGGGCAACAGCCGCGGCGTCTTCGTGACTCGCCACCCCCTCCCGGCCGGGCCCCCCTTGGCGGAGCCCGCGGGGCGAGAACCCCCCGTTCTCCCCGGACGGGACCGGGCCCTCAGCGGCACCCCGGGACCCCCGGGACCTTCGGGACCTTCGGCACCTTCGGCCCCGCCTCTCCCGGCACCAGCTGCCACGGACAGCCCGAAAAGCGAGCCCGGCGCTGCCCCTGTCTCGGGGCTCTCCCTGGAGGGGCACCTTGTAAAAGGGCCGCGGCGCCGCCCTGGCCCGAGGCGGTGATGGCGCGCTCTGTGCACCGCTGACGAGAGAGAGGGGGAAAAAGGCCTCGATATTTGCTTGGAATACGGAGTAAGGATCCATATCCAAGCCTGCTGCGCGGGAGAGGGTGTCTAGCGCCAAGGTGCGCTCCCCCGGGCGGGAGCGTCCTGATGGAAAAGAGTTCAAAACACCGAAGTTTACCCTTGGGATCGGGACGTTTTCCAGTCTGGCACAGGCACCGTGACGCCCCTGACCGGAGGGAAGGGTCAGCGCTGGGAGAAGTACAAAGGACAGGAGTGGTTTCAAAACGGGGGAACTGCCAATAGTCTGCCCTAAGGGAGGTTGAGACTCCATCCCAATGGAGGTATGGATGTCCCTGAGGATAGCGGTGGGTAAGATGAGGAAATTCCATCTGGATAGACTCCCCAAAATGACTTTGGAGTATGAAAGGATGGAGGAATTATTCCCAGCCCTGCTCTCCCTCTGGACATGACCTACAGATGTTGACCTGTGCCGAGGAATGAGCTGGATCATGATTTAGGTGACCGTGTGGTCTATGGACCCAGCTGGGCCACCCAGAGGAGAAGTGCAATTCCTCGGCATACATGTGGTTTTCTTTTCACCCTCTTCTATTGCTGTGCAACTATCACGTCCATCCTTAGATACTGTAAATGAGCTCTTGATCTTAGATTTAGGTTAGCCTGACTTAGTGGTTTGGGATATGGGAAGGCACTGTCATGCTGCTGACTCTCACAACACTCACACCCTATTTTTCAGTGTATCCAACACCCAACAAGATTCTCCTTTGTTTAGATAGAGGGGCAGCACGAAACATGAAACTACAAGAGAATTGCATAAAGAAGTGTGTATTCTGGTGGCTCATGTTAGCCAAGAAAACCCTTTGGCACACAGTGGAAAGTACCTGGAGCCCTGGAAGAATAATTTAGGATTTATGCAAACACCCTAACTGGCTCTGTTTATCCTCTATTGGTGCAAAAAGGGAGATGCCCAAAGAACAGAAGCATTTCCAAGTCACAAAGCAACAGCCAATGGCTAGTAGTAGAAGAGCTAAGATTTATTTCATGGGTTGTGGATCTCTCAGGACGGGGCTTTTGGTAGGGGGACTAAATCTGAATAAACTAGCAAAGAATGGACTGAACCTAACTACATACATCTAATGAATATACTGTGGTCAAAAATGGGCAATACTGTCTCTGTGAAAGACAGCAGTGTTTGTGTTGTCTCAACTCACTTTGTTTTGCACTTCACAATGAGGAAGTCACGCTATCAGGAAACCTACTGTTGTATAAGAACAGAAAGTGCCTGGCTTCTTTCTTCTCAAGTCAGAAAAGTCACATGATTTTTGAAGCTGAAGTTTCAGCAAAAAAAAAAAACCAAACATTTTCCACCTTGACTGTTTTTGAAAGTCCTGCTTTAACTTGCTCAGAAATATGCTGATACCGTGTTACCCCAGTTAATACAGTTCATTGGATTTAGCTTTCAAAGTCACAAGGCAAAAGGAAAAAATAATAAAAAAACTCTTAAAATATAAAAAATAATTTCCTAAACAATAGGAAATTCAGAGAATTAAAAAAGAAAGAAACAAAGAAAGAAAAGGAAAGAAAGAAAAAGAAAGAAAAATATCTAATTATGATATCGATGGTACAATTATTTAGTTACATATTACTAGAGGTATTTTTCCAGAATAAGTAAGATTAATAAGAATGGTAAGACTATTTTAAAAAGAGGTTCTAAAGAAACTCAATTTTCTGAATTAATCAGATTGACGGGGCTTGTATTTTACAGCTTCTTCCTTTTGTCTCAGGTCTGTTTGTCTTTGAGCAGGTTTTGTGTCATCTTGACATAGTTACAGCCAGTGATGAAATCTCTAATGACCTGCACAGGGCTCAGATTTTATCCTTGAGTGGTCACAACCTGTTCGTCCGCCCTTCTCTCCAAGGGAATGAGTAGTGGCAAGTCTCCTGAAAAGGACCAAGGTTTTCTCAAATTATGCAAGTATGTATGCTGGCAGGTGGTTAGAAAATGTGTTTAAGGTAAACCAGTGTTAAAATAACCTGTTATAATGAAATATGCACTGAAGTCTGGATTAGTTCACTTTTCTGTATCAGCCAGCAGCTTCTTCCATGCAGAACCTGCCAGCTGTGAATCCATCAGCATTTGCACCAGGAGGGTTGGACTTTGAGAGGTAGAATGGTTAGAATTATGTGAAATGAGCATGTATATAATTCCCATTATTCTCGCTGCATCTTCTCCCTAAATGTTACTTGTAAGAGGAGAAACAGAACATTTTGTGCAACATATCAAGCAGCACTTTATTTTTCAGCATGCAACAGGAACTGCTGCTAATAAAAGCACACAGTGTTATGCGGTGACTGAGACGTGTTTTCCCCACATCCTCTCCAGAGATGGAGGTCATGTCTAGTCTGAAGCTACCTGAAATAGCCAAGCCAGTTCCTCCAGATCCTTCCACTGATGAACAATTTTTTCAGAGTTATGGGACCTCATCCATACTTACACCAAAAGCATATTTTTATTTCTATATAATTTTCTAATGTCCTCTTTTCTCAGAGGCTGGACAGAAAGGCTCAAAGTGGGCACCAGTTTTCTTTCTTTACTGTCACTAATCAAACTCCCTTTACTTCTCATATTTTAATTTCTGATTTCCTCCTTCGCTAGGAAGATTCCTTGAATTCCTGTATGAACGCCTCTCTCATGCCTCAAAGGTTCTCTGTTTGTAAGAAATAAGAGGGGAAGGAGAAAAACTCCTTATTCCACATTAGAATGCAGTGAGTTAATAATTTTTGATTGCACGATTAAATATTTTCAAGTATTTCAATCCAAATTGTATCTCCTGTCAAATCTCTGGAGCAAAATACAGAAAAGGCAATTAATATTCTGTATTGACCTGTAATTTTTCCAGATTAGTCTTTGGATGACATTCAGGATTCTCTTAGCATTTTCAACTAAATATTTTCTTCCTCATACTTTTACCTTGCATTGATATTTATGAGTTCGTAGTTGCTTCCAGATATTTTTAAAAGTAACTTTAAATTACAGTTTGTCAACACCAGGCTGTACATAGAAAAAATATTAATCTCTGTCAGAATAGTAGAGAATACTAAATAAATACTGCAGGAGCATTGCTCAGAATTCAGGGCAAATGCAAAATTAACAATTTCACATAATAAAGCTACATGAATTTCCATAAGCTGGAAATAAAAGGACCATAATTCTCCATTATTATCTTTGAAGACATATTTTAGGTCATTAGAACTCTATTCCCATAAGCTAGTACATCTCATCTGTCATTTGTAATTATGCCCTGTAATGATTTTGGGATTTAGACATAACTAATTATCTGCCTGCATCCACAAATCATCTATCTCATGTGCAAATAATTTGGGGTATAAAAGTTATAGAAATAAATGTTGGGAAAAAATCAAGCCAGGCCTCAGTTTTGTAACTTTATGTTTTGTAGACAGTTGAAGTCCCTTTGGCTCTGATCTTGAGTATGCTTAAATCAGGGGTAAGGTTCTCAGGCTCCTAAAAGAAACCTACAGAATATAAAGTTTTCCTTAATACTAAGGGGGGTTCTCACAATGAGCAGGTGGTTTTCTTATGTGTCACAACCAGGGTTTTGTCTTTGGCACAGTCTTCTGCACTGCCCAGAAGTGATTCTTTAGTGGCATCTTGATTTTTGGACCTTCAGCATGCATCCATAACAGGTTTCCACATTTTTTCCCACGACAGACGAATGAAAAGTTTTGCAATAGCACTATCAACTTTTTCATAGAATCACAGAATGGCTTGGGTTGGAAGGGACCTTAAAGATCATCCAGTTTCAACCCCCTGCCATGGGTAGGGACACCTTTCACTAGACCAGGTTTCTCCAAGCCCCATCCAACCTGGCACTGAACACTTTCTCTGCAGACCCACAGAGCTGGTCTATGCATGGTCGTGTTGCAAGAGATGTGTGGCTGGCTGGGCTGGCAAATACAAGGGCTGTAGCTGGGGACTGGACTTGTAAGACGCTTGGGGTGTGGGCTGTCTGAGAGGAGCCTTTCCCCTATCCTGCCATGCCTGCAACTCTCCTACTTGCTGCCTTCTCCAGGGGTGAGGTTCACCCACCAGGCCCCTCTCCTGTGTGTCTGGTTGTGCAGTCATGACACAGGAGGGAACTGCTGGCACCACGTCCACCACAGAAAACCTGTGCCAGTAGCAAGGGTCCTCAGTGTCCAAGGCACATCAGTCACTTGGTCTTTCAAAACACTAATCAATTCAAAACTGCAATCAACCACAAGTCTCATATAAAAAAGATACCAACTCTATTTTTTCAATTAGTTTTGTTTGTTTAGAAGCAATTTATCAAAAAGAAGGTGACAGTGAAAAGAGTGGTCAGGTGGTACACTCGCAAGTAATGAATAATTCGGTTAATGTACTTTCACTGTTTGCTAGAACATGTTTTCTTGTGCCCTCATACAGCCTTGCTGGTGTCTTTGATAAGTCTTTGGCAAGGTGTGCTTAGCAACTTCATCGCTAACTCCTAACACCCGTATAGATCCAAGTACCCGGGAGGTGCGGACACGGTTTCGGCAAGTGCTCCCAGGTCTGCTCCTCATGGTCTCTGTGCAGAGCCGAGGCTGACCCTCTGCCCGCGCACCCTGGCGTAGGCCCGGTGCCCGCTCTGCTCCAGGGTTCTTCAGCTCCCAGGAAAAAAAAACAATTCTGACGAATTAAATTTGTTGATTATTCACCTGTGCCAAGCGCTCAGCTCATTTAACGCAGCTGCGTTTTCCTAAATCGTCTTCTGCCCCGGAAATTCCGAAGCTCTCGATTACCTCCC